>NC_026745.1:505000-522500 GCF_000149245.1 Cryptococcus neoformans H99
TCTCCTTCCTTTCGCCACCGCTCGTTCATCCCAACAGCCTCTTCAAGTCTATCTTTACCCGGCGCCCCAGTCCTCCCTTACATATCAGCAGTTGACACCCCCAACATTATCCTATACACAAGCGAAGGCTGTTCTTGATCATCATCTCAGGCAGGCTCCTTCTGCCTTCGATGACATTCCTGAAGATGAGAACATGTGGGTGCATCTGTTGCCATTGTGGGACTCAAGAGAGGTTGGGAAGGCTAGAGTCGTTGTCGTGGATGGTGGTGTAGAAGCTCAAGGTAAGCGTTGCTCATGGAATCTGCTACATGAGCTCATGTATCATATATAAAAGATGTCTTGCCCTTGTCTTTACCTTCAGAGCCTTCATTTTATCTCGACGACAATGTTCGCTCTCATTATCTTCTTGAACCTTACGTCCATAGCGCCAGAGAGACTTTCGAATCCATCGGCGATGCTCTTCCTGCCTTTTCTAAATCGATTAAGGATATATTTGACCTCGCTGGTACGAGTATGTTATTGTCTAATTTCGGAACATGACGACCGATAACTGATGGACGTGCTTTTACAGAGGCTGCAGAGATTCTCTTTCAGGAGCTTTCTTGCCTTAGCGCCTTGGCAGACTCCATTCCATGGGTTGACCGTGCAGGCGAACACCCTTGGAATGCCATCACCATCACGGGCCTCAAAGATGCGCAAAGGGGCTCTGACCTATGGGAGACCGGAAGGAAGACTGTGCAGGCAGGACTTGAGTCTGTAAGTGCGTCCCGTAGAGACGGATATGATGGCTAATAAGGATGGTAGATGACTGGCTTTGACTCTCCTCCACTCCTGCTTATTATTCGCCCCTCGTCATCGAACGTTTTATTGCCTCGAGCCGCTATGACTAGCTCTTTGCAAAGACGGTCGTTAGCATCACAGACTTGCTACTCGTCCAATGAGGCTTGCTCCGGAGCTACCAACTGCAACGACAGGGGAAAATGCGTTATCAAATCTGCTGAGGGTGATTCGGAATGTTGGGCATGCAAATGCAAAAACGGCTACACAGGTGAAGAGTGCCAGAAAGAGGACTATTCCACGTAAGCTAGGTGACATCTACTAGGCAGACTCATGCTTATCTGCGATCGTAGCTCTTTCATTATCTTGATTTTCTCCGCCGTTCTTTTGCTCGCTTTGGCAGGGGGCAGTATTGCCCTTCTCTCCACTATTGGGGAAACAAAACTTCCATCAACTCTTAATCTTGCTGTCAGCGGCGGTGTAAAGCATAATTAGAATGGGATGCTCCCAGCAGTAATGTAGCAGAATGAATAACGATGTGAAAAGACGGGTATGATAAGATAATAACATTTGATACAACAAACAATTATTTTCCTGAGAACCATATATCACAAAAAACTGAACGAAACCGCTGTTCCTAAACATTACTTTGAGAGTTTAGAGCTTCATTCTCTGAACGCAGTTCTTTGATAACAGCCTGTTATACCAAAACGCTTGCATTAGCTTCACTGCCGCGACGCGGAAAACAGGCTTTTGAAAGGACGCACAGCCAAGGTATCGGGGTTGGCGCCTTGCTCTATCATACCCACGCAGATTGAGAGGGTGCTCTTATCCAATCCTATCTTTTGAGGTCAGCTGTCTCACAGAAGTGGCACGTAAATGATGACTTGACTGACCGGTTTGAAGCAGCTGGGAAAGATCATATAAAGCTACGACGCGATATCAGCTGAGAAAGCCCCTTGAGCTGAAAGGAGAGCTTACAGTCTATGGTTTCCCTTGCATTCCGCAATATGGCCTCATCCTGGGTAGATGACATGTTGGATGACGATGAAAGCTTTTAGAATGGATATCAGATAATTTACTATATTTGCCCTCAAGTTCATACTTAAGATCACGCGCTTGCCGGCAAATTAACTCGCCGTGCGTTGAGTTCTCATTTCGTCACGACCAACAAGTTGCAAGTAAATTAATTGTGGGTGACGAAATCTCCTTGCTTCGTTCTTCATCTTTTTCTTTTCCTTACCAACTGTTTATCTTAACTCATAGCTCTCGGACCCTCCCGGGGCATAGAATCTGCGCAATGAGATGAGGAAACGACGCACGACTCCCAGATCAAACATTTCAAAGAACGCCAGCATTAGCAAACAACGGGCCGCTACACTGCCTGACGAAGAAACACAGTCCACAAGAAAGATACAAGCTGCCAACGTCGAGGAGCAAAAGCCGTCAGTAGAACGATTAAGCACCGGCAGACCCACTCTTGTCTCCGACGAGGAGAACTATTTATCTTCCCCAACACCACCTAAACCCATTATCTCTTTGGAACATCCAACATCTACAACTTCGACTAGCAAGGCCGCCACTGCCTTTCCACACATCTTGCTTGATGATCTCTGGATAGACATCCTATCATTTTTTGCTCAAGTATACCTTACATTATACAAAATGACTCTTGGATTTGAAAAATGGTGGGCCGGCACAGAGACAGAAGATAGCCATAGGGGCAAAGAGAAAAAAGAAAAAGAGGTCAAAGCCAAGAGGCGTAGGCGAAGGCTCGAGCCGTCGAGCAGTAGTTCTGGTAGGTTTCTTTCCTTCTTCCTGTTCTCTCCTTGTATGTATGATTAGTTTACGGGTGAAAAACAGATTCGGCAACAGGCCGATTCTTTCCTGGCATGGTAAATTTAAGTGGGACGCTGTGTTATATGAACTCTGTCCTTCAGGTAGGTTTCATAACATCGGCTTCTCATGCTTCAGTAGGAGCTTACTTGTCATCTCTTTTAGTCTGTCGCTTCAATACCCTCACTCATCATTCATCTCGAGAAAGTTATTGATTTGGCGGTAGAAGTGGACATGCCGACGCATGTCACAGATGCTCTTCTCGACGTTATCCGGGATCTCAACACTCCCAATAAACGCCCCCCTCCTGCTCTTCGACCACACAACCTTCTCACTGCCCTATATCCTCTTCCTGCCATTCGACGATTATTGGGTACTCATGAGCAGCAGGACGCCCATGAACTATTTCTGGTGCTGGCTGAAGCGGTCTCTGATGAAGTTGTCAAGGTTGCTGCAGAGGTCGCCAAAGTGCGAGGCATAGGGGAAATTATCTCATTACAGGGATACTTGTCTGGGAAAAATGATGGAAGTGGCCAACCTATGAGAGCCGGTGACATGGAGGGAGCCAAAAGAAGGCAAAGAATAAGAGGTGTGGCTCAACCATGGGAGGGCTTGTTGGCAAGAAGAAGAGTGTGTCAACGTTGCGGTTGGAGTGAGGCTATTAGGATGGATACTCTAGGAGGAATTGAATTGCCTGTCCCGTTACATGTGTGTAAAACAGTTCACCCAGCGTGATGTAGCTGAACGCTTGTTTTTAGGGCAATACCACTCTTGACGCCTGTATAATGGAGTACCTTGCACCCGAAATACTTTCCGATGTCACATGCGAAATGTGCTCCCTCAAGCTCACACTGAATTACTACACTACCGAAGTTGAGCGATTGTCGGGCTCCTCCTGTAAAGGGACTCCGAAGGAGAAGAATGAGCCCGGTAATGACAGTCAAATCAGTAGTAGTCGGAAAAAGAGAGCTCGCGAAGCTCGTCGCGCAGAGACTAGGCTACGAGAGATGGTTAATTCCAACACGGTTAGCGATTTTGGGGAACCTAATCTAACGCCTTTACCGTCATCCGGTTTGACTGCGCAAATACCGGTCAAATGGCTTACGGCCAAAACAGTGTCCACTCGACAGTGTGTCATAGTTCGTCCTCCCCAATCTCTCCAATTACATTTCATTCGCTCGGAATTCACCATGTATGGAACGGTGCAAAAAAAGACCGCAAAAGTCTCATTTCCATTATTATTAGATCTCACAAGATTTGTCTCTGACGGAGTGTGGGAAGAAAGAAGCGGGATAAAAAATATGCTTACATCAGTCTCAACCGAGAAAACTGTTCATTCAACAACAGGACGAAGGGTAATATACCAGCTTGAGTCAGCGATTCTTCACTACGGATTTACCCACTCTTCTGGCCATTTCGTCAGTATTCGACGGAAACCCTCCCCACCTTTGGCCAAAGATGAAAAGTCATTTCGACCCTTGCAAGTGGCGAAAAATTGTCCTGATGGGTGTAGATGCCAGGATTGCGTTTATTTTGGGCAGGTGAGGGATCTTGAAGAGACGAAAGTACCAGGCAGAGGATGGCTGCGGATTAGCGATGCAGATGTAGAAGAGGTCGGCGAAGAGGCGCTTCACGAAGCTGGAGGGGCCGTCGTCATGCTTTTCTATGAACGTGTCATGGAGTACGTAGTAAAAAAAGTCGTGCATGATGAGCGACTTGAAGGAAACGGTGACGGGCAAGACGTTGGAGGTTTAGAAGATAACATTTAACACCCTTTAATGTAATATGCATCTGACTGTATTATAGACTTCAACCAAGCAATCGCGATCTGATAGCAGACCATTCGGGAGGCTATGCGGAGTATGAATATTAACCCCAGTTCGAGGGAATCGAGGAATACCCCATGGGTAAAATACTCACATTTGATCGTGTTTCAAAATGCAGCCAGTCACCTGAGCCCGTCGGCAGGATGCCCATGGACGAGCATTTGTACAGTCCTAGCGCCAGGCTTGAAGAGGTATCAGAATTTTGTTTGTTCGGTTGAAATAATTTATACGCACATCAGCCCTTGACAAACCACGTATAATACCATAGGTCCTATTAAAGGTGCGTAGGTTGATTCTTCTGTAGCGACCTTGACTCCCTTTCGAGACGTCGACGAAGGCGTCGGTTTGAAAGGTTCGAATGCTATCAAATAATGTTATAGTATATGTGGCTTGTACGAGGATCGCGAGAAAGAATGTACCTTGGAAGATGTTGAATACGGCGGAAATGGGCTGAGTTAAGAGCATGAAAATCATCCCAAGAGAGAAGATCTGAATTCCCGAGCCTGAGAAGTAAAGCATTATGGCCTGCATTGGGAGAGATTTAGCAGGCCTTATAGTCGATGGTACGTATCAGCAACCTAGCACTGAAAGATGGAAGGAAGGGCATGCGGCTCACGATAAGGCCAAATCCCATGCCCTCTTCATCTTCAGTTCGGTGGATTTTCGAGTTTGCTTTGCGAGCGCCTCGTCATTTGCTTGGACATGCTATATGATGGATATTCCAGCTCAGTTTCAGCCATTTGTGGCCCATAGGAAGCATTACCTTGGAAGAAGCGGAGGCTAATTGTTTGGTTGTGAAAGGGGCCAAATACCCTGGCGGGTTGGGTACGGAAGATGGCCTAGACGACGCAAATGAGGCATGTTTCAGAGGTCGAAAAGCAAAGATGTGCTCTGATGACACTCACTTGGACTGGGAGACGGTGTAATCTAGTTTGATAAGGGACATGTTGTGTGTACAGCGCTGCCCTATGTGTCGTTCAAGGTGAACTGACAAGAGGATTGTCAAGACGTAGGAGATGGGCTGCAAGATAGACGGCATCTAAAAACGATTACAAATTCTAATAAGCCACTAATCCCGAAGTGCAGATCTAATTCATTTCTAATTCATTTCTGACCCATCTGTAACAATCCGCCGGAACAACATTCAATTCCTGCTGTCGTCCACCGCGCACGCCGTCCAGTCCATGCTCGCTCCGCTACTGGAAACGGATATTCTATTCTTTAGGCAATAGCGCATACATGTCCAGACTCTAAGTTCCAAGATCACAATTAACAACATACACATGCAGCACTTCGCCCCGGCAGTCGCAGTTCTCTTACTTTTGGGATTCTCTCGAGCCGAAGAGCTCTCGTGCTCCTCGTCCAAAGTCAACATCGACCCATGCCTCAGCCCTTCGCCCGGCGGTCTCTTCGTATTTCGACAACGTTTCGATCCTGATGCGGGTGGTGATTCCGGCAACTGGAATATAGATGGGCTTGAAGTTCTGACGTAAGTACGGATAACTAAATGTCGTAGGGGGCTAATGATTATGCTCCGGCAGCTGTGACACGCAACAACCGCAAAACGTAACCGCTTACGCTCCTACGTATAGTCATGAAGAAATCGGCTCTTTCTGTCTCAAATCCAGCCTGTTTTCCGAGGAAAACTCATTCGCGAATTCCGAGAAAGCTTGGGCTCAGAGCGAGGTCGGAGAAGGCGTTGAGGAAGTCTGGGAACGGGCGGTCAGTGCTTTGTTTTTCTCGCTGAGAGCCCTATTTCCCGAGGAAATTACTCATTGAGAGTGTAGTGGAACACGGCAGGAAGGTTCATTTCCACTTTTCATTCTAAATGCTACAAGAATGCTCAAAGGGGCAATGGTGTAAATTCCATCGTCTTCAAGTCATGACAGATGCTAAGCTTCCGTGGGTCTTAGGTACCAGAATTCTTTGACGTTTTACAAAAGCTACGTTGGAGATTCCCCACAACTCAGCTCCTTTCAGATAATGATGTACGTAGCCAAAGTCCCAAAGTCTTGTTGAATGGGACTCTGACATCAGACAGATCACTCCTTCTGAGGATATAAGCTACTCCCTAGCAGAGCTTACAAGCGCATTATCCACGGGGGGGAATTTTCCGGTAGTGAGTGACATTAGAAGTTAACTGGTGTGAGCTATACTGACGATACCAGGTCATCTGTGACAATACCATGCTCTCCACCATCCTGTGGCCTTTACTTGTCCGAGGCTCCTTTGCCATGGGTACTTTTGAACCTACCTCGATGTTGCAGCGTGAATCAAATTGCCCTCAAGATGGAATCATGTAAGTAGGCTGAAGACTGTGCAATATACAGCAATATACATTATGACTCGGCGATGTTGATAACATAATACCAGCTATCGACCTTCCAACAGACGCCCTATCCCAAAAGCGACAGCCACTTGGGATCGTATTTTTCGGCCTTCACCTCGTCCTATCACCCTTTCACATGACGAGTCGAAGCTATATTACCGGACTCAAGTGCCAGATGATCTAAGACAGAAGCTTGCATTGTTCAAGGGCTATGAGCAAGGAAAAGAGGAGGGAAAAATAGAAAGGGCTGATAAGAAGTTCTGGAGAGATGAATTATAATTGTTGAAGATTGCACCCTCTTAATGTGCCTACTGCCTTGCGTCGGTGCCGCGGCAATACGCAAGTGTCCGCTTTATTACGTAATTATACCTTTGGCCGATGCGATGATGCATGTTCGGAGGCAAGGTGCATGGGGCTGAGGATTGATATTCCCGCGCTCTGCTATATCTGATACGGGCGATCTTTTCCACTTCTGCACTTTCCTCACAAGTAATCTCGAAAACATCCTCCATATCTCTAGCATATCCTAAGCACACATTTGCCACTGACAAGATACGGTCGCAATCGCCATGCCGGAGGATCTTTCCTTTCTTGACCAGCTCGAAGACTGGCTAGAGGCCCAGATTCCCAACAATCTTCACGATTTACCATCAAAGATGTTTGATACTGTTGAAAAATTGACCAACGATCTATGTGAGGCTCTTCCTTCATCCGCATTGTTGAGTTGTACTGGCTTGCTAATTTTTCCATAAAAGTTGAGACTCTCAATGTTCATGGTCCACCCTCTATCTCAATACCCTTTCCACCCTTCGGGGCCAAAGAAGTGCCCACTGCCCCTCTCCCTCCTTCGCCTCCCCCCAGTAGTACAATTTCTTGCTGTCAAAATGCGGTCTATAGATCTGGTCGGTTCGTGAAGACTCATCCTGTCGCTGTTGGAGCGGCCATATCCGTTGGCTTGGGCTTCACGGGACTTATGGCATATCATGGTGCAAGCTTCTTTGCTAAGGGGAGGAAGGAAAGAAGACAATTCGGCGTCAATGGAGTTGTGCGCGACGGTATGTTGAAAGAAGCTATTGGTAAGCTTATCTGATCGGTGTGAAACAATTGGTAAGGTGCTGACAGCATATGCACCATAGTGATCCTCGCCCCATCTCCCATGCCTCATATCCTTGTCCCGCTTGCAGCGAGCCTTTTGAGGGCAGGATATATTGTATTGATTGCTGTCACCAATAACAGGGATGCGCAGTCTCTTGAGAAAAGATTGAATGGATTGGAGGAAAGATCAGCCTTGCGTGTCCTTGTCTACGACCCGGATGACGTGCGTACATGAATATTTCATTTATGGCAATTGTGGCTGACTGTTTTGGGTGATTATGATAGCCTTCCACCTTCCCTCCATTCCATCGTTCGCTTCTTGCAACCCTTACTCTCCGTTTCCCTGTCAATGGAAGGTATACCGCGGGGGATCCATACAATCCACAACCATCTCAACTAGCTCACATCCATGCCTTCCTTTCCCTCTATCCCCTACACCCGTCTCCACCATCTCAGCCAGGAGCCCTTCCAGCCCTACCTACTCTTCTTGCGCCTAACCCCGACGGCAGTAAACCAATGCTGGTGAATTTTTACCCGTCAGGTTCAGTACCGACGACGCCTGTTACCTTTGCTAGCCAGATTCTCTCTAGCAACCATGTCTTGCTTGGTAAGAATCTGGCAGCATCATCTGGTGCTAGAGTTATCTCCATATATATTGGCGACGTTGATCTACCAACTCTGCCTGCGATTCTCAGCCATGGCAAAACTCTTTCTCGTCGTCAGATCGCTAAAGAGCGACTTGCGCAGGTAGCATCACCGCAGCAAAAGGTGTCTATCATTCGAGACTACATCTACGGCTCGTTCAATGCTATTTTCAGCGTGGTTATCGGAACCCTCGGCTTGGGAACTGTAGTGAGAGATTACAAGACGTTTGAGAAAGAGGTTCTGAGAGCCATCAAATCGTCTCACGGCCAATTTTTCTTCATTGGTCAACGATCGTTTCTTCCATTTTTCATTGCGCATCTGCCTATCCCCAGCTCCTTCCTTCCTCCTCTTTTAGCGTACCTGCCCGCAATGCCCTCTTGCACCGGCCCTGTGGCTTCTGAGCACGTCAAATCCGCTGGCTACAAGAACAAAATTTCTATGGCCAAACAAGGGGCGACCAATCGCCAGGACACCAATGGGGAAAAAGAGAGGTTATCAGCTTCGGAGGGCAGTGAACATGAGGCCGGAGAAGACCTCATCAGCTCAGTGCACACTGGAACGAGCACCAGCAGTAGAGGTGTGTGTAGTGAGAGCTCCGAGGGGGCTAGCGGTCTTGGAGGTAGTTGGGTTGGATTGGAGGACGCCATTTGAGCTTGCGTGCTTATCAACGCTGAAATTCCTGCGGCGTGGAGAAGTTGTCTGAGTGGGTGTATGGTTCGTCTGTTTGCTCTTTGCTCTCCGTTGTTTGAATTAAAATTCTCAAATCAATTGCTTGTGATTTCTTATGTCATGTAATTATATATCACGTTTTCCAAAGCGGGCGGCTGACCGATGCATGACTGGTCGTTGACTTTGTCTAGGGACTGGGAGAGTGCGGCCACTAGCGTTTGATGAGTTCTTGCTTGTAGATCTCGCCACCTCGCAAGATATGAATAGGCGATGGGGAGTACAACACATCGAAGATCTATCAGTCATCTAGGGGATGGTTTCGTCACCATCTGGTCTTTGTAAACTGCTGATATACTTTACAAAATGCTGATATACTGTTTGCTGTCTCCTGTTTGGTCGATCTCGGGAGTTGTAGTAATAAAAAAATAATTGATCGACGCGATAAGATTGCACGCGTCGCGTGGTAACCATAATAAATAGATCCCGGATAGATCGAAGATGTTTTGATGTCTTAAACGAGAACGCTCACAACCACGCCCAACTCCCAAACAGACAACAGACGATCTCCAACTCTCGAGCACGTTCTTGAAGGCTTTTACAAACCCTTGGATCAACCTCGTAACGATGCTTCACCGTCGCCACCCTATTTTACATCCAGTTCCTCCCTCCCCTTCCCGTCAACATCATGACACTCTCGGCACTACAAGCTTCACAGGCACACCATTACCACCGACCTCATCGCATACATCGGGTCCTGGTCGCCCTGCTTTTAATCCAGCGCATGAGGAGCTGGATGCGGGAACGAAGGCCGCTTTATATGATCCCGGGCTCAATAGACCTGGTAGAAGTAGTATGAGCAAGGGGACGAACATCGACTGGGACACTGCTGAAAGTAGAAAAAATTTAACAGATAGGGTGGGGATAGGCTTGCGAAATGTTAGACATGGGATGAAGGATGCGCTAAGAATGGATAGGAGTGTAAATCTGGTCTGGAAGTAAGTCAATGGTCGCAGCGTGGAACGTGCTTGTCCACTAGCTAATAACTTTACGAAGTGATCGTGAGCTGAAAACTTTAATCATAAAGTCGACGTACGATCGATCATCTCTTTGCTTTTCATCAGCTGCTAAGCTGATGGCAAAATGAAGGTTAATTAACCTTTTATCACTACTCCTGTTGTCCTTGTCCTCTCTAATTTTTTCACCAATACTGGTGCATCCGGCCTCCACCGACATGCAAACGCGTACAAAAGCGATCGGTATGTGGTATAACATCTTGCTCAGTTGGCCTGTTTTTGTCGTGTGTTTTTGGATCAATGTGAGTTGGTGCTTTGGAGATTTTGGACCAGCGTTGACGTTCAGTGCTGCTATTGTAGGCCAATTGGGGACCCGAAATATCAAAACGGGCTCAAGTATTACTTCATCCTACTTATCGGCACCAGCCATCTGTCTGGGGCACACCAAAGTCTACGCAAATGGCAACGGGCTATACAGCCAAATTTTTTTCTTCGGCCATTCGTGTCCTTCTCATCAGCGATTTCACGTTGGTATCCCGCTTGATAGGAGTGATCCCACTCATCGGCTGGCTATGTGCCCTTGTCTATATGTCTATCATCAGCTCATACTATTGTTTTGAGTGAGTTCGGCAGTTAAATTCGTGGAAAGCTCTGTTGACCTTCAATCCATTCCAAAGGTGGACATTTTCTACGAAGAATTGGTCGCTGGATTACAGAATAAAATATCTACAGGCGAGATTGGCATATATGTTTGGTTTCGGTAGGATTGACGCATTTTGTCCTGTTGTCCAGCGACTAACAGCCTGATTTTTTCATAGGAGTTCCAGTGACCCTGATGACATCTTTCGGACCGCCTTTGGTGGCAATGGCCATATTTGCTCTAGTATACCCCTTTGTAGACATCGCCCCACTTAAATGATTAGGACGCTGTTGACCATCGTTTTTAGTTTGTCATCCAAGCGTTGCTGTCTAATCCTCCACGGAACGCAACATTGTTACCCTTGAATCCCTCTTCTCGACCTCTCACTCCCTCTTTCGGCGTCAAGAGCTCGAATGCTTTCTCGGCCGATTTTTTTGGCGAACCTACGTACTCCAGTTTGGAATCTCCGACAGAAAAGGAGTGGGAGCTTAAGCTTCCAATCTTTTGGTTTGCCAATCATGCCCTGAGAGGTTTGAAATGGTTGGAAGATGCTGCAGCAAGGGACAGGAGGAGTGGTAGGAAAGTCATGTTTGGTCTGGATTCGCAAGATTGAGTGGACAGATAATGTAAATGACTGGCTTAAACTCATTGTTGTGTATTCAGAGAATAACTCGGAAACTATTATTCTTTGGCCGCTGACCTCAATTTTCAAGGATCTTCAGCATTGAAAACATAAGAAACGAGGAGGAGGGCAAACAGCCACGAGACAACTAAGAGACACCAGACTTGGATTCGGTTTTTAACATATGACTCCTAGATGAATACTGGGTTGGCTTGCAAAGGATGCCGTGCCATCACATGACCTGCTACAGAAAGCTAGATGGTGAATAATCAACGGAAGATTCGCGGAAGGGGGGGGGGTAGCCGGAAATTAAAGGAGGTTAATAAAAGAATAAGGGCCACTGGCAGAAGAGTGTAGCATGAATTTTATTGGAACCGTCTAGCGAGATCCCAGGTGATAAAAAGGTCCAAAAACGAGGTTATTATTCCCCCGGAATCCAGATTTCCTGTCTCATGCCTCAAAGCCTTCGGCCCGATTGACGCCGTACAAGTATTAATAGCTATAAAAAGATGAAGAGAAAAACATAAATAATAAATTTGAAATGAATAAATAATTAAAGCTATAAGGTAGGAGTAAAAGAATATAAAATGTGAGTATGAAGTGTATAAGCTTGTATGCGATACGGACCCACCTCGCAACAGCACATGTCCACAAGTCCACAGGTGGAGGACACAAGAACACCACAAAGTCAATGTCACTACTGCGTGGTGTCGGCTTGTCGTTTTACGTTCAGCATATTGCTCATGGGTTGGCATTCCCAGCGTTCTCAAATAAAAAGCTGTTCAATTGTTTGTCAAGTAATAAGAACAGTACCCATCACCCATCATCCGTCATATAAAATCGAGCTCGTGGAACTGCATAAGGCACTGGTGGGCATTGATTGATGGGATCCATATGAGTGGTAAATGAATTATGGAACACGGGACCAGTTCCTGGTGTTAGGGCTAATGTGAGCCCGGGCCTTACCTGGAACAGAGAACTATGGTGCCGTCGGAAGAATGGGGAATGAAAGTAAGACGAAAGGGAAGGGTGATGGGTGATTAATAGTGATCTGCGTTTTCTTTGCGAGATCTGATTACTTACGTATTCTTTTGGGACTGGTATAAGGTTCAGGCACGAGGCACGAGAGGTTTCGAGGCGGTTAAGGGCGGGCGAGGCACGAAAGGAGAGGAGTGAAGTGGGCGGAACGTGGCGTGGGCCAGTGGAGTGGGCGAGCAGCGATCGGCGAAAAGTGTGGATGTAGGAAGCGGTTATCTGCGAAAGGGGGAAGGGGCGAGGCGATCAGCGGAACTCCCTTATAAACCCGGTCCTTTCCTCCCTCCACCTGTCCCCCAGCTGCCATGTCCCATCACCGTCCCTCGCCAGACCAGTCGCCCTACTATCCACTCCCCCAACCCCCTTACCAGCCCCAGTACGCCGAGTCGATGCCCACGAGAGCGCCCCCCCCAATGACTATCTCCCTTCCCCAATTCCAGCCACCCCCCTACTCCCAGCAGCAGTCTCAAACTTCACTTCCCTCGCCCTTTGAAACCCCTCTACGCATGCCCATGAGCTCGACCCCTTTATCATCACATCATGAAGGAATGGTAGATTACTTCTCCGCCTGGGAAGGGCAACATATACAGCCAGTGCCAGACCTCCATCAACACTCACTCCAGCATCAGCCGCTGCTGTCTCAGCACCCTTCTTCTTTGCCGCTACCGAACCACAGTCCTAAAGAATGGCAGTCACAAGCACCTCGCTCGTCCCGTAAGGCCGGCCGTCAGCCGAATTCCAAGGCTACTAGTTCCGATTCCATGAGTGGCACCAAAACTACCAGGCAGCAATTCACTGCATGTGGCGCGTGCCGTCACAGACGGGTAAAATGTGATTTGAAAGATAAGCAGGAACAGGCCGAGGAAGCAGCTCTGTTGGAGAGTAATGGGCGCACTGGACCCCTGAGAAAGCAGGCCAAGAAGGTTCAATGTTCAAATTGTTTAGAAAGAGGGCTCAACTGCGTGTAAGCTGACTTTGTACATTCATCCACTTTTTCCTGGCTCATGTTGCTTTATAGAGACGAGTTTGCACCTATCAAAGCTGCCAAGCAACTACGCCGTGGAAAGCGAATCACAGAGATAGAACAATTATATGGGAGATCGGCAGCCAACGCAGAGAGTATACATGGCAATACCTCTACACCTTCTGTTAAGCAGCCTGTACCGTCTGTCAAATCTAATACTCAACGTACTCACCCCATTATCCCCGAATTGACCCGAGAGTTCTTTGAATCAGACTTCTTCCGTAGGTTTCAAGTTCAACGGCCAGTCATTGATCCCGGAAACTTCCTTGAGAGATATTTATCGCAGACAAATCCTCACGCAGAAGCCATGGGCACCGAAGGGGCCATCCTCTGCCACGTACTTTACGCCTGGGCTGTATCATATGGCGTAGACGAGTATGGCCGTCTGGATCTACCAGAAGGTGGGAGAGAGCCATTAACTGGGGTCAACGTCACAAATGCATGCCCTGGAGAAGTGCAAAGAGAAAAAGATAGATCTGTGAGGAAGGAGAAGATGAAAAGCGTAGTAGAAGTCATTCTTAAGGAGATTGATGACTGTGGGGTGATGAGAAAACCGACGTGGGATGGTGTTCGAGTCTTGCTCATGATATTACCGTTGACAGAAGGTGAGTTCGCTAAGTCACATCACCTGTACACCTCAAACCTCAAATACTCAAAGTCCATTTACTGCAGGCATATCAACACCGGTGGAGCGACTGGTCATGTATGATGCTGCCATCTCACAGGTTTTCATGCTATGCTCCCATTTCTCCATGGGGTATGATGGATTACCATCCGCTGTCGCAGCAGTGAATGGGGGCACAGAAGATGACCAGGGTATGACCGTAGTCCGTGTTCGAGTTTACTGGTGTAAGTGACTGTTGCTTTGTAGACCTTTTGTGCGAGGCTGACGGCATTTTGCAGATGCCTTTGTTCATGAAGGCATAACAACCGGTCTCAAGGGCGGAAGATTACACTTTGATGAAGAGGATATGGAAGCAATGCAAGACATCATTGATAATAATGCACTGGTTCGAGATTCGGTTTCCTTTCGGATATCAACCAAGTTTGCTACTGCCCCTATAAATCTAGCCGTAAGTGCTCGGAATCGCTGCCCACCTTTATAGTAAGGCTGTACTGATGCATTTTCGTAGCTCGCATGTCGAAAGATTAATAAAGCACTAACTGGTCCCAAAGCAAAGCGGCGGACGGCTGTGAATGTCGATTTAGTCAAGCAAGCTTGGGAGGCTCTGGAAAGGTGTTGGGAAGAGTTTGACGAATTGTTGAAGGTTGGGCCCAATCACAAATACATTTTGGGGGAAGAAGTTGCTAGGCAAGTTTATCCTACTTCAGTTCTGTTTATTTTGGAATTAACTTCATTGTCAGGTTTGCGGATGGCTGGAAAATCTTCCTGTTCGAGGCCCAGAATGTGATCTACAACAATCTGGAAGCGCGGCGGCAGAAACTTTCTGATACTGGTGTCCAATTTACTGCCCGCATCACCGAATCTACGTCGCCTTCAACGGCTAACAGTCCGGAAGTCACGCATGCTGACATCGTCGCCATCGACCATTTGTTGGACATCGCCAAGAGTAAATGTGAAGTCAAAACGAGACAAATTGTTGATCTGGTAAAAATGTACGTTGGCACGAGGTTCTTTGAATGGGATGCTAGCCTTGTAAGGGACGGGACATATTACGCAGCCATGTGGTTGGTCAAGCAGGGAGGAAGCAGTGAGGATGTGGCAGTCTGTATTCAAGCGCTCAATGTAAGTAATGTCTTTTACACAAAACTTATGTGTGCTTATGTTCGATCCCCTCCTAGGAGCTGAGATGGGCTCACGCGAAAGCCTGGGAACGTTCTGCAGAGTGAATCTCATTTCCATGTCACCCGAATAGCATTGAGGCTGACCCCTTGTAGTCTCCGGAAAGAATGGCTTGAAAAACATGTTACGGATGATCCTCACGGGCAAAATAAAGAATGTGACTCTGTTATCGTCAATCTTGAGGAGCTAGGAGAAGATAAAAGAACAACCGAAGTGCTCGAAAGCCAACATGAAGTCCCTGAGCAACCCAATATGTCTCCAGTCAATACCTGTGATCCCGATATTGGCATTGATAAATCCCGGTCTGAATTACAAGACAATTCGGAGAAGTTGAAACGAACACATGCAAGCCACAACTACCATATTCATCAACAGCCGCAACTCCCCCATTCTTCCCAGATATACTCCTACCCAGATTCGCAACATCATTTACCGCAGCCCCTTCCGAACTCGTACGCGGATCAGCCGCACGTAGATATCATTCAACCTTCTTCCATCACCTCATATTCAAGCCAACCTTCCGGGATTTCCGGTCCCCAATATCAGGCCAAAAGCAACCATATGTCTACAGCTGACTCGACCTTTGCATCCTCACATGCAACTCTCCCCATCAATGATACGAAGGTGAATGTCATGGACATGCCCAGCAACTACCATCGTGTTCACATGCGAGAAGGTTTCTTCGAAGGTGATAGTTTCCATTTATCCCATGGCGCGCATCAAACTCAAATATATGAGGAAGTAGAGACGCGTAATGACTCATCCCCGTCCCATCATAAATTTGTTGGACAAGGTCATGGCAATATCATGATGGGTGAACATGGGTATCGAGCATACGAGGAATTTGACGGCCAGACGGGTTATATGGCCGTCGAAGGGTATCCTCAATCAAGACAAGTACACCAAGTCTATGACTATCACCATGAACCATCTCATCTCCATCCTCACATTCAGGATGTCCAAACTCAGGGAACAGGACACGGCGAATACAACAGTTACCAGCATCACACTGCGGAGTTGCAGGGGCAATTTGTGCTCCAATATGATGGGACCCACCTATTTACTCCTTATTCCAACTGAGCCTTGGTGACGAAGTCGCTAGAGGTGGATAGAGGACCTGGAGGCGAAGTAAAAAAAAGCATAAATAAAAACTAAAAAAAGTTAAAAAGAAAAACGCACGTTCATAGCGTCGTTGATTTTCATCATATGCAAATGCTTTTTCCGTCGAGATTGAAGTCTCTACACCTCTTGTAGCCTTTGCGCAACGTTTGGAACTGTAAACTGTAATAAACTTCGGAGCCAAAAAATGATACATTTCGATGATCAACGAGCGTCTTAAGTTTCCCCAAAACTCAACCCAAAAAAAAATCCAATAAACATTGTAATTGTATCAAACATATAAGAACCGAGCCTCTTTTTAGAGACCCGGAGGCTTTAAGAATCCATACATGGTACCGTTGGATGCACGGACCTGAGAGTAGTTCAATGATATAAGTTTGAAAACAATACGATAAGTTTTAACCGAATAATATGGAAATGAAAAACATAAAAGCGGAACGTCAGGCGCAACCAGAGCCCGCTATGCGAGCGACAATACGCCTCTCCCCGAATCTCCACTCCCATTGCTTCCATTCATTCGCTCATTCAACAAGAGCATCAGAAGCATGCCGTGCCTTCTTGCTTCCGCCACCGGAGTTTGCAGAGGATGCGATTGTTGGCGAGGTGGGCTTTGACCGCACAGACGTATTTTTTGATGAAGCGACACTGTTCTTGCGGGAAGGGTTGCTTTCTTTCGGTCCAGGACCCGCTCGGTTTCTACACGCCCTGATTAGATATTGCAATTCTCGCCGAATTGTAAACGCACCTTTTCTTAATAACATCCGTCTTGAGCGACAAGGGCCGAACGACGCCGTGCAATTTCTGATAGATCATTAGAGCATTCCAAATTATTTAGACGAAAACAGAGTATTCACATAGAAAAGTCCACACGCATTGCACAACGGTTGTCCATCTGGATCTCGTCTCCATAAAGGAGTGTTCGTGGTCTGACAATTCGTACACATTGTGGGGTTCTCACCAGTAGGCATGATAGAGCCTGGTCCGCCCTCATTTTCACTCGTTGGCGAACCTGGTCGAGACTTATTATTTCCATCTGATCCCTTGTTCCCTTTACTAGAACCAGACC
>NC_026745.1:527500-610000 GCF_000149245.1 Cryptococcus neoformans H99
ATGGACCGTAATAGATTTCCATAGATCAAAAGATTCAAGTTTTAGATTAGCGGGACCATTGGCCGCTTAGATAACTAAACGAAGCGCCGGCGAATAAGAATGATCGGTCGTGCCGTGGGCCGCGATAAGAAGACAACGCGACTGGCGATTGTTCATAATAATAACGACTTTTAAACGACACATATATACGATATACGTTGTAGCATCAACAAGACTGGGTTTGTCCTAATCATGATGAGAGCCCCGGGGTCGCCAGAATGTTGTAACAATCCAGAGGGATTACTTAGTCGTCATTGAAATTATAAATTGGAAATAATGAAAGAAAGAATAAAAAAAAACTCGACAGGGAAACTGTCGATGGAAGGAAAGTAATTGAGCCATCTGTGGGTAGAAGCGGTCTACGGTCGCATGCATCTATATGAACATCCCGGAAGAGGGTTAACCAAATGAAACCAAAGACTTTTCCTTGCCGCAACGAAATTCATGTACAGTCTATATGTAGGGCATGAGAGGAACGTGTATAAAATTAAGTGAAATTAAGGATAATTTGGACGGAACAATTAATAATATGGTAAACAGATTTCCGGATCGACAACGACGATGATGCCTCTCGTCATCATCGCAAGAACATCATGCCGTAAATCTATCGCCATCAGCCGACGATCGGACTTTCGGAATTATTTTTATATCCTGAGTTAGACGCCTGCCTATTTGAGCAGTCACTTGTTGGTTTATTCTGTCTTGTTACGTAAGTTTGAAAACTACTCCAAACGGGAAAGTAGTAATGGTCAGCTTTTTTTATTATTATTTTGAGGAACGGTATTAGGCGGAACGCGGGGGCATAAGCCGCGTGCAGACCTGGTTCCCGCGGTGCGTAAATTAATTTGTAATGTTCGTTCGCGTCGTTTGATTTCTTTCTTCTTCTTCTTTTCTTTCTTCTTTTTTTCCTTCCCCACCAAGCTGGTCTTGAGAATCTCGATTTTTATATCTCCAATAACTCGTTCCACCATCGTATCGCAAAATGACCCAAACCCCATTCTCTACATTCGGCTACCTGCCTGCTATGCCCTCCGGCTCCAGTTTCAAGCCAAAGCGTAAGAGGGTGTCTTTGGGCGCGGAGGAAGAAGAAAATGGTGCCAAAGTGAGGCTCTTCCTCCCTTCCTTCCTTTATATATTAACTCTGATTCTGCTCTAGCACATGCGCATGCTTGCCCCTCCTCTCAACCACCACGGCTTCCCTTTGCCTGAGCTCGTCGCGGACCATTCAAACAATGCGTCAGACGATGATCAAGTCATGGACATGGACCAGGACATGCCAGACAGTAGCTCTGCCGTTGGGCCCCCTTCGCCGGCCGAAGGATACGCTCAAAACTCATATTCATACGGTGCCAGTGGTAGCGGAGGTTTCGGCTTCGGACCCGGCGCGGAAGAGGATGAGTTTGAGATGGATATGATGGATGATATGGGTACCATCCAATCGAAAAGTGAGCTTTTGTTTTTCAACGTCAAAACTTGACCTGACGCTTGGAATCAGGCTACCCATCTCTCACCCCTCATCCTAATCCTCACCATTTTTCCAACCCTGGGAATAATTCCAATTTTCGGGGTACATCACCACTTGCCGCTCAGCCATTCAGCACCGCTCTTCCTGCACCTCCAGCACGCGGCATCTTCCAGCCGACGGTCTCGGGCCCGCTTGCTCCCGACGCATCAGATATCGAGAGGGCTAGGTCTCAACATGGTCCTTGGTGCCAGAGTATTCCTAAGCTCATCATGAGCGAGTACCCCGATGCCAGCGGCAGAAGGTCAATGTGGACTGTTTGCGGCGACTGCGGAGCTTGCGAAAAGACTCAGGACTAGCTGTTCAGTGATATTTTCAATGTAGATGTAGTTGTGGTCGCTTTATACAAAAGACTCCGGATGACTTAGGGATTGTTGTAGATTGTAGTCGGCCAAGGTATGTGCTTTTATCATTAAAAGGATGCATCGTATGTCTATGTACAAGAATTGAAACTCAAGCGGCATGCAAGTGGATTGTCCATCCCTACAATGTACAGCGAATCTAAGCTATTGACCATTATCTCCCTTCAACTTCATTCGCAAACTCTCTCAAAAAGTTTTCGGCTTCTCTTTGCCCATCTTCACCTATCATAACATCGTCGTCGCCGATTGTCTCCACCTCTTGTCCTGGAATGAGCTTCAACTCTCCTCGTTCTTGGATATGACGAAATCGAGAAGGTTTGCCCAGCCTCCTGATACTTTCTTCCTCTTCCTCTTCGGCTAAGCGCAAAGCTCGTTCGTTAGCCGCTAGCTCGGCCGATGTGGTTGGCGGAAGATGTTGGGCACGAGGGATGGAACTGGTGACAAAGCGGTGAGCAGCGGCAGTGTCGACTTTGGGGCGAACTATCACTAATAGCATGAGTATTGCGTTCATATGGCACGCTCTCTGAAGACGACTGACTCTCTTCATGCCCCTCAGCGGAGCTGACTTTAGAATAATATGTTTTTATCCGTTCCTGTGGACAGAGAGTACCATTAATATGGACAATCATCCGATGTGAATTACTTACGAGTTCAGCAGTCACATCATGCTTTGTCGGATCAATTCCTTTCGTTTTCAAGTACACTGCAACTCATCAATGACTTGACTTAGCTCAACGAGAGGCGCACGTACCCCACACAAGGTCATTGATTAAGTAGGCACCCAAAACATCCATTTTCGTTCTTTCCAACGGTGACAAATTTCCAACAGTTTGTGACCACGGTTTGGCCTCTAAAGGTGCAAGAGCAGCTTCTAGAGCATCGAGTGACTCGTTGAGAGCAGAGAGGGTAACTTTTGGCGAGGATTCTGACATTGTTTCCATGGGATTCCTTGCTTCTTAAAGGTTCGCAAATCGCACGCTCCTGACCTATTTTCGCCGTGCTTCGCTGTCGTTTACGAAGTTGTAAACACAGATCAATCTACTTGCCACCTAGTGCCCAGCGTGTTCCCGCGCCGCTGACCTTTCGTGAGAAGCTCTTCTCACACTTCCGTTGAACAAATTTATGTATTACGTAACTTATAATGATGCAGTTACCTTCGCTTGCTGTCTTCAACGAACGAAATCATCTACGTATAAACCCGTACATTTTCAGAGATAAATTCCTAATGTGTGCAAAAAAGGATGCAAGCATAAATGATCAAAGAATCTCTCAACCGCCATAACGCGCAGGTATGTACAATACACGATACAGTAGCTCCAGCTCGGCAAAGTAGGCGGCTTACTTAATCAGGAGCATTGATACGTACATGGGTATTATGAGGACTTCATTTGTGTATCAACGACACCCTTTATTTGTGCTGCTGTAACTTGCTTTGCGGTTGGACGCCTTGTTGCTCAGAGGCAAGAAGAGAAAAAGGCACTCGCGTCTCGACCATACTGAGCATGAGCTGCCGAGCTTCCCTCGTCTCCGACCTGCCCCTGTACTCCCGACTTCTCCCCTCATAACATATTCATCTCTTTTGCCTTCCTCCACAGTTCAGAAACATGAAGAAAACCAAGGGGCTGATCTCCCGGAAGAAGAAAACGGCAAAGATTGGTTCCGAGCAAAAATCCTTCATGTGGCCTACCGCAGTCAGACTGAAGTTTGGCTAGACAATGAATCGTGGGCAGATGCCTACTCCCGTCTCTTGGCTGCCAGGACCCTACGAAACAATGGGGGAAAAGCTGATTCCATGCCTTCGAAACCCAGAAGCCTTGCTGTCCCCCAACTGTCAGAAGAAGAGTTTGAAGGTTTGAAGGCCTCGAGATTGTCCAAGAACGATCTAACCAATGAACGGCGTCTCTCGGCAATTTAGCCGCACCCAATCGATTCATTGAAACAAACTAGGCCCAAGGGACTTCTAAAAAGTCTTCAGGTGGAAGGAGTTGTCGAAGAAAAAGGGTTCGGGAAGATGTGGCATTATTGAGCAAAGGCATCGAAGGCTGGAAACATCCTGTAGGTATATCAATGTCATCTAAAGAGATCTATAGACTGACAATTATCAAGACGCCTTCTGAATTATCCCTGAATTACCCCATCCTCTTCCTTTTCCTTGAATACACTGTTCTCAATGCGAAGCAAGCTCTATGCCTCGACAAATTCCTACGACGCTGCCAGCATTCCTTGTGAGCTGGTCCTAACAACCGTGTGCCGTCATTTCTCCTAAACCTTGACGATACTGCGGATACTGGCAAAACTCCCACAATCAACGCAATATATCAGACGGCCATAGGCCTAATGGATGAGGCTGACATGGGAGGCATGGTGATTGTACGGCGATTAGCGTCAACAGGCATAGCCGCCCTTCATATACATCGTTCCACATATCATTCCTCACTCGACTCTTCCCCCAATGGAAAGTAAAGGCAAAGCAGCTGCAGGTCGTCAGTTGACTTCCCTTCAAGAGGACTGGAAACACATACGTTATCTGATCATTGATGAAACAATGGTTGGTCTGGGACTGGCTCTCACTGACAAACGTCTTCGTGAGATCTTTCCTCATAGGAACGTTTGGTTTGGTGGATTGATTGTCATCGTCTGCGGAGCTTTCGGTCTCAACCTCTCCGGCCTGTATCTCGCAAAGAAATCAATCCTCCGTATCTCTGCTCTGCATACCTGTCACGGCGCTATGCAGAAGCTACGCCCGAAACCTCCACCTCTCTCGGCCGCCGCACCAAAGCACCTCCACCTCCGACGACCGCGGCCGATCGTCTAAATTCTCTTTGGTTTCTCGACACCTCTCTTCGTCCCTCGGTATCTCTCCAGCCATCTCGCTACCTTCCCGTCTCCTTCGAGCTATCTATACATGCTCTGGTCAGCATGCTCACCACCTCCTCGGGCCCCGTTCGGTACATGAATCAGCAGTATGAGAAAGATGAGTAAGCAAGGAAAACTAGGAAAAGTATATAAACCATAGTTTATAGTTTTCATAGTTTCCCCCAGAAAATCAACTGTTGTCTTCTCTTATCTTTGTCCCAGTCCCGTTGCTTCTTCCCACCTTCTAGACCTTATCACGTCTAAAATCGCATCGGTCAGCCCTTAGTCCGGCTCCTGTTCCCTTTCAGGCCTCGGCTATTCTGTCCTCGTCCTTTCCTTCTCGCCACCTCGTTGATTGAGCGTCGGGCTTTACGCTGACCGGCGTGACAGCCCTGACAGGAAGTTTTTCCATAAACATTCTATACATATATAGTAAATGCTCTGTTCCTTCTTTCTTTCCTCATGCAACGTAGAAACCTATTCTTGACACGAAAGTCATGCTTATTAGAAACCTTTGGGTCGATCAGGGCCTCACGAATGGGTCAATGGGATAAGTGCACGAGATTTCCTTGGACGGTGTCGCACGACCAAGGGTTGATATGCCTTCATCTGTGTTAGTGGCGTTCCGCGATTATACCGCGTCCAGTTCACGCTGACACAAATGAACAGGGCGTACCTCGGTTCTAATCACCCCGGCTAAGTGTGAATGGAAGTCCCAGGGATTTGCGCAAAGTCGTACCCAATTCCCTCTTCAACTCGCATTTGCCATCACCATCCACAAATCTCAAGGCATGACTCTTGACAGAGGATGCTTCTGGTACGTACTGCAAAGGATCAGAGGCCTGCAGAAGATGGAAGTGGGCCGTTAGGAATGAGGGGAGGAATGAAAAAAACATAAATAATAAATTTGGAAGGAATAATGAAATTCCACGCAAAAAGCTAATAAAGAGAAAACACAGATACTATGCAAATGGAAGATGGAAAAGAACACGCCCCTTCTCAGATGTAACATCAAGCGGACTTAATCGTGACTAAAAATTCGAGAGCGTTGGGTTTACAATTGGAAAGACCGCCAAACAGAAGAGGATGCTCGCAACTAGTATACATTCCCCTGTCTTGACTTGTCTGTACCCTACATACTATGTCATCTACCAATTCATTGAAAGTTCGACGATGTGAGCAAGTTGTTCTCTCTCTTCAGCATTATTGTTCTTGGCCAAAACAGGGGCAAGATCCAGCACTCTTCGTTGAGGAAGACAACCATCGACAAGCTACATCAAGACTAGTCAATACACTTCGGCCTATAACTGGGCAGGAAAAGACTTACGGAAGTGACATCGTTTCCTGTGTAGCCAACTTTACTCAACCCTCTAGGAACTTCCACGATATCCAAAAATCTTTGGATTTCCTCACTCAGCTTAGCTCCCAGGTCCTCATCCTTCAGACCAGTGGCTTCATGGGCCCTCTCTTTCCCAAGGAAGACCATTAATGCCTCGCGATGTCGGTCAGGGGAAGAAGGAGCCGTGAAATTGAATACAGCGGGAGCGGTCAGAGAAACAGCCACGCCGTGAGGAATGAGGGGGATGTCGGGATTATAAGATGGGTGATGATACTGTGTCTCCTTGGGCCTGCCTTTGTTAAGTGAGGAAATGGGGTAGGAGAAGGCGTGCTTGAGGTTGAAGAAGTTAGTCGATGCCCCTACCATTGATCGTAATAGCTGAAACTGAACTACTCACACACATATGCACTCCTGCATTACCAAAACCAATACCTGCAGTAGAAGCGGCCAGAAGCATTTGTGCTCGCGCCTCTTCGTCACCGAAGGGGTCCCGAGCAATTCGAGGAAGGTACTTGACTGTAGTTTCCAAAGCCCATTTGGAGAAAATATCAGAGATAGGGTTGGAGCCCTGATACGCAGCTATATGGCAGACGGACAATTAATATACAAATCAGAACATTAGATAATATCACATACGTCGGTTAATGGGGTTTGCGGGCCTAGGGGTCCTCTGATGGTAGGGCACGGCAGTCCAGCCTACATAAGGGGCACAAATCAGTGATCCATTCAACTTTGCGATATCAGCTCTTACTTTCGAGTGAATGGAAGAGGACATCCAGCCCGGCTGCGATAGCCACTTCCTTCGGACACGTAGCGGTATTCAACAGATCGACAATACCCAAAGTCGGCTTAAGAGCACGCGACGCAATCCCAGTTTTGAATTTGCGGGACGGAATGTCCAAGATGGCAGTCCCAGTAGTCTCAGATCCTGTTCCCTATGAATTGGCGATCAGCTTTTCCGTCGTATACTGCCACAGGGCCCGACTAAGCTCACTGCGGTAGTGGGGACTGTTTATCATATCAGCATTAGCATCACGTCTGGGGAAAGGTCACCGGCTAACTTACTGGCAATCAAAGGGCTCAGTTTCTTAGTGATGGGCGTACCTCTACCGATGGGCGCGTTGATGAATTCAAAGAGGTCGGCTTGTGGATAATTCGTGAACAAATTGGCAGCCTTAGCAGTATCCATAGAAGATCCACCACCAACGGCCAAAAAATGAGTGAGATGTGAAGACCTGGAAAAATCGATTGCTTCCTACGACGTGTGCCACGCGATTATGTCAATGAAATCCACAGGATACCGTGCTTTCCCTTTTGACTTAATGTTTCAAACTTACTTGCCAGCTTTTATCTGTAGGCTCCACTGCACATTTATCCCACACTACGAAGTTCAAACCCGCCCGCAACAAACTCTCTTCCACAATCTCCATCACGGGGAGTTTCGCTACATTGGGATCCGTAAAAACACCAATTTTGGCCTGAGATCGGTCTACAGCAGGCATTTCCTTTATGAGATTGGCAAAATCCATGCCCACTTCGCTGGTCGCATGGGCACCAAATCGAAGGTTTGATGCGGCCATCTAGAGATGTCAACCTTAGGTTAGGGAAAATCAACGATGCGTTAGAGTATATTTACCTCAAAAGCGTAGTCGGTGTTACCAGGAGGGGGCCCGCCCCTGATTGGCAAGTCTACAGGGGTTGCCATTCCACGCAGCCCAAGAGGGGCATGGGAGTGGGTGTGTCCATGGTTATGGGCATGGTCAAGCACGGAATGGGTACGTCCACAGCCTCTACAGCCTTGGTTGGCGGTGAGCGAGAGGAGTCGGATGATGGAAGCTCTGGATGCTGGAGGGGGCATATCTGTGTTGCTGTGGATGGGGTGTTAGGTGCGGGCAGGTGGAGGATGGCCTATAATATAAGAGGGAGGGGGGAACGGGGCTTTGTGTGGCAGAAAGAAGAGCTCGCCTAAAATTGCCATCAGCTGCTGGTCTACACATGCACCTTCCATCGTATATGTACACTCTCGTACGTTATTCTCGGCTAACAAACTCGGACCGGAGATGCTCGGCAACTCTTCATCCGACGGCAAGTTATGACGTCGATATTCCTTACAATAAAACGAAGCCTCACTTCGTTATTACGATGAGTACATTATATATGTATAAGAACGACGAAAAATCCATACATCAAGTATCCTATAGACAGAAGCCTTTATCAATTTACAGAATCATCCAGAGTATACCCCGCTCCACCAGATGCCCCAAATCATCGCCACAAAGGCGCTCACACCCATGCCCCTACGTGTGTTGCCAAACCCAAGCAGAACGATAATGCACCATGGCCACCCGACAAGTCTATCGAGCAAAGTCCCCAAAAACTTCTCAATCAAAAGGACCTCGCGCTGAGTGGGAAGAGGTCTTGGCTGATGAGGTGAAGGAGCAGGGGGAAGCGTTGGTGCAAGGTGAGGAGAGGGCGCTTCGTGGGAAACTTCCGGTAAAGAAAGGATCGCATGGACTGGCTTGTGATCAGAAATGACAAGCTCGATTGTGGAGTTGAAATGGAGGATACTGGTTGTATCGGCTACGTTAGAGGGGACCGGGTCCAAAGACGCCTCGGGAGAAAAGAGATGCGGAGGATCGGTATGAGAAGCAAAGAGAATACGGTCAGTCCAGCCAGGGATGCGTTTCCTGTGGACATGAAGTGAGCTTTTTCGCATTAGGAAACCTTATACGATCCACATACTTGCTGTATCCTTCAATTTGTCCAACTATCCTTTTGTACGTGGGCGCGAATCTAGTCAA
The DNA here is from genome assembly GCF_000149245.1 of Cryptococcus neoformans H99. Lineage (NCBI taxonomy): Eukaryota > Fungi > Basidiomycota > Tremellomycetes > Tremellales > Cryptococcaceae > Cryptococcus > Cryptococcus neoformans. The sequence goes on from NC_026745.1 coordinate 536,420, forward strand.
ATCGCCTTCCCTTAAGCCTCCGAAAACCCTCCCTTCTCTCTGTTCTTGTCTCAAAGTATCAGTATCCAGCATCCCCATTCGAGACTTTTCCAATTCCAGCACATCTCCGAACATTTTGTTCTCTTGTAGAGCTCCTGGAGGTGGCTGCTTGGAAAGCCTATAGTTGAGATCACCCATAAAGAATAAATGAGAAGTGTCAAAAATCTGCTGTGAAGTTGTAAGAGGATCCGTCGAATTGAAGACGAGAGAGCTCAGAATCCTCTGATACTGTGCATTGCGTCGAGGAATATTGTGGTCATGCGCTTCGAGATGGGCATTGACGAAGCTGAGCACATATTAGCATTGCTCTTGGAAAGTCTAAAGATTGGTCTTACGTCAGATTCTCCCATCCACCAATCTTGCCTCTTCTCACAGGGAGTCTGACACCCACGGCCCCTTTATTTCCCATGCCTCCCCAATATAATCCCAGAGTTGCGGTCGACGGTTTTCCTAGCCTTCCATCCATGGTACTATCCCGGGAAAAGATCCAAAGTGCATTTCCAACATGGGCCACTCTGGCAACTAAGGAATATCTCTCCGGTGTCTTATTGGGCGATATAGAACTGGCGTGGGCGGATAAGAGATTTTCAATGCGACTAGTCAGAGCAAGGAGTACAGGCTCAGTCAAACCAGCCACTGCATCATATGTCAGTACAGATTATAAAAACGAATAGATGAGGCCGCTCACTAGCAAGATGGAGGGGTAAAAGCTCTTGAATTCCTATAGCGTAAAGGTCTGGAATAAACCCTTGAGGCAGTTCAGGATTAGAAGCATTGCGCAAAACTGGCAGAAGCCAGCTCGTGAGGTCTTGGGATTGGGCTTTGGATCCCTGTAAACCGGTGTTCCAGGTAGTCATGAAGACGTCTAGAGGAGCCATCTTGGGGTTGAACTTGGGACGGTAGGGGTGGCTTGGATGAGGATTGTCTGAAAGTAATGATAAAGTCAATTATGTTGTAAAGAGTTAAAATAACATCCGTCTCGTCTGGTAGCGAGGCGGCGGGGTACGTACAATAACAACTGCGTGCGTCATAGATATGAACGCTTGGCTGGCAAGTAGAGAGTCACCATTTTTATCACATGCAACGAATTACAAAACCGTCCAGACTGACTACAAGTTGCCTTAAGGTGTTGATTACAGAATATCATGACATCATAATATAATGACTAATGCTTCCGCCGTCCACCAGTGCTTAATAGTCTGTGGTGTCTGCCCGGGCGTCTGGGCCCACAGTAAACGGAATCGGATCTCGCTGGTCAATGTCCTCACTGCACTTGAAAGCAACGAAAGCGCGTACACCACGTACTTAGTAGTCTCTTCTTATACGACGCACACAGACTTTTTTCTCCTGTCACACTCTTTTTCAGGACTGTCATGAGTGGCCACTACAACCTGAAAGGTGTGCCAGTCTCTTCATTGGAGCCGGTATCTGCATATGGCTTTCACTAATCCCTTCTTATAGCCTTGATCAAGGCCATTCGTTCTTGCAAGGTACGTCTTGCGATGTGCATACAGTTTATTCTCTCTTACTCTCATTTACAGACTCTTGCCGATGAGCGCTCAGTCATCCAGAAGGAATCAGCTGCCATTAGGGTATGGCCCAATTTTAGCGTTAGCAATAGTTCACTAACCCCGCCCCTCAGACATCTTTCAAAGAGGAAGACACCTTTGCCCGGCATAACAATATTGCCAAGCTTCTCTACATCCACATGCTAGGATATCCTGCCCACTTTGGACAGATCGAATGCCTCAAACTGGTTGCCAGCCCTCGTTTCTCGGACAAGAGACTGGGATATTTGGGAATCATGTTACTGTTAGATGAAAATCAGGAGGTATTGACACTGGTGACAAACTCTTTAAAGAAGTAAATGTTGCTATCGATAGTCCAAGCGAAGAGCGACTAACAAAACCTTTAGCGACATGAATCACTCCAATGTTTACGCCGTCGGCTTAGCCCTTTGCACTTTCGCCAATATCTCTTCAGAAGAGATGTCGCGAGATTTGAGCAATGAGGTTGAGAAGCTTTTGGGAAGTAGCAATGCGTACATTAGGAAGAAGGTCGGTAGAAATCTTTTACAAAGGTAAACTTATTGATTGTGCGGTGTGTAGGCCGCCCTCTGTGCTTTGCGCATTATCCGTCGAGTCCCCGATTTGCTGGACCATTTTACCTCTAAAGCCAAGTCCCTCCTTCAAGACCGAAACCACGGTGTTCTTCTCGCTGGTATAACCCTTGTCACTGAGATGTGTGCGATCAATGAGGATGTCTGCGCCGAATTCCGCAGAGTAAGTTTGCTTTCAGGTTGCTCATGCAAGTGTGTTAATGATCGGAAACCCGTAGGCAACTGGGTTATTGGTTAAACATCTCAAAAACCTTGTATCCACCGGTTACAGTGCCGAGCATGACGTCCTTGGTATTGCCGATCCATTTTTGCAAACCAAAATTTTAAGGTTGCTTCGACTCCTCGGTAAAGGCGATGTGGCATCTAGTGAAGCAATGAACGACATACTTGCCCAGGTTGCCACCAATACCGACTCATCAAAGAATGTGGGCAATTCAATCCTGTACGAGACAGTCTTAACTGTATTGGAGATTGAGGCGGATAGTGGATTGCGGGTTATGGCGATCAACATACTCGGTAAATTCTTGACAAACAGGGATAACAATATCAGGCAAGTCGATCACTTATCCAGTAAAAGGCTGTATGGTTGACGCGAATATAGATACGTCGCTTTGAATACCCTGAACAAAGTTGTTTCAATGGACACCAACGCTGTCCAACGTCATCGTAATACCATTATCGATTGCCTGCGGGATGGTGATATTTCAATCCGTCGGCGTGCTCTTGAGCTTTCCTACGCTTTAGTCAATGACACTAACATTACGGTGATGACCCGAGAGCTGCTTTCATTCCTCGAAGTCGCCGATAATGAATTCAAGCTCGGTTTGACCACCGAAATTTGCCTGGCTGCAGAGAGGTTTGCACCAAACAAGAGATGGCAAATTGACACTGTCTTGCGGGTCCTCAAAATTGTAAGTGTATGAAAAGCGAGGTTGTTCATATCTCATAAAGCATTCATAGGCTGGTAACTTTGTACGAGACGAAATTCTTTCAGCCTTTATCCGCCTAGTCAGCCATACTCCCGAACTTCAGTTCTACACTGCCCAACGATTATATGCGGCCTTGTCTAGTGACTTGTCCCAAGAGAGCCTGACGCTTGCAACAGTCTGGGTTATTGGCGAGTTTGGCGATATTTTGCTGCAAGGAGGGACAATTGATGATGGAGAAAAGGTCAAGCAAGTGAGTCGCAATGACTGCTTTTCGACAACATGCTTAACTGATTACCACACAGGTCTCTGATTCTGATCTTGTTGATCTCCTTGAACACGTCCTGAATTCTCCTTATGCCGATAGTCTTACTCGCCAGTTTGTTATGACGGCCTTAGCTAAACTCTCTGTCCGCATCAGCGAACTTTCGACCCCTAATCGAAATACTTTGCAAGACCGCATTGCTGTCGTGCTCGCTTCCTTTTCTTCAAATTTGGAACTTGAGATTCAGCAACGTGCAGTTGAGTTCGGTAGCTTGTTTGCTTTGAGGGAGGTTAAGATGGGTGTCTTGGAAAGAATGCCCCCTCCAGAGATCAAGGCCACAATCATGGGCACTGTCAGTGAACGGAAGCCTGTTGGGTCTACCAGAACTGACAAGGATATGATCGCCGATCTCATCGGTGACGAGTCCGCTCCGAACACCGCTGGTCTTCCCGTTGCTGCCACGGGTCCGTCAACTCAGGATTTACTGGCCGACATTTTTGGTACTGGGGCAAGCGACATTGCTTCTCCAGGAGCCGGTTCTCCAACTGCCCCCAAATCCAATGCCAATGATATCATGTCTTTATTCAACACCTCTCCTACAGCCGCCGTTTCTCCTCCCATTACATCTTCCCTGCCAGCTGCCCCCATTGGCGAATCTCTGTTTGATTTGGTGACTCCTTCTCCTTCCACATCTTCTGCTCCTACACCAGCTTCTGCAGCTATGCCCGCTGCCAGACCTCAACTTCAATCTTACACTGCCTACGACAGAAACTCACTTAAGATCACACTCACTCCGAAAGTCTCACCCGCTCAGCCTGGGGTCGTACAAATCCTTGCAAGATTCGCGGCGAGTGGCACAGAGAAGATTGAGGGGGTCAACATGCAGGTGGCCGTTCCCAAGGTAAAATATCACAATATAGGACAATGGAGATATTGGCTAACATAATTGACCTATAGACTCAACAGCTACAGATGCAAGCGATGTCGAGCCAAGAAATTACTCCGGGAGGTGTCGAGACGCAGCAAATGAGAGTTCATGTTCCTGTCGGAGTAAGTCTCTATGACTGTCTTCCAAGTCATGGTACCTAATTTGACAATTGTGATTAGGCTGCCATCAGATTGAGAATGCGCATCTCATTCATAAGAGCGGGTCAGTCCTTTACTGATCAACAAGATTTCGCCGGTTTCCCTGCAGGATTGACTGGCTCCAAGTGAATGATGGATGCGAAAAGTGACGAGAAGAACGAAGAGTCGATGGAATTCTAATTTTGGCCGATTAGATCTTTGTGCATGCTATGATAACATCACGTGGATAACGCTGGCGGTATGTTGATCACCATCGTTCAAAATAGTGATAATAAAACGGAAACAACATGAGAACACGATGCCCGATAATATCGCAAAAATGAACATGATATTGAATGACTCGTGGGTATGATAGGAGATTCATGCTACATATTGTCTACTTTCTTGTTTGAAAATGTTCCAACATTCATTCCTACGCCTAGTCAAGCAAAGCCTCTCCGAGCATATCCAAAACGCTACCTTCCTGGTTCTCGTTCTCATGCTGCTGAGACGCCATCTTGGCTTGGAGGAGCTGTGCTTCTTGTTTTGCTTTCTCAGCCGGGTTTGGAACCGAAGGATCAACGAGAGGGCGAATAGCGGAAGAAAGTTCAGCGGGAGTGATACCCAGAGCAGAAGCGAGATTGAAGATTTGGGATTGGATGTTGTCATCACCGTGGCCGGCGTCTTGAGTTGGCTTTGGCTATAAGGTAAACATTAGCCTGCAGTAGCATGTCCTGCAAAATAGGAACGGACCTTGATGTTTTGCGGGTGCCCTGAGGTAGTAGGGGTAGCTGTGGAGCCGGCGATTGATGAAGAGACAGAAGCGGAGCTGGCAGCTTCTTTAGCAGCAATTTCGGCGGGCGACATTTGGTGGCCTGTTATAAGTGCCCAGTATCCTCCAGCTTGATGGGCCCAGACTGTAAAACGCCACATGTAGAAGGCAAAAAGAAGGAAGAGCCAGAGTACAAGATATGTGAGGCTATCGAACCAACATGGTCAGCTGTCATTTGTGATGGAAGTGGTTTAAAGGCTTACAATTTATTCATAGACATGTCAACAAATGGAGGCTTGACATGAGGCTTGTTCCTTGGCACCTTCTTACTGGGGTTTGTGCTTAAAGAGGCTCTTTAAAGATTTTCTGTTAGGTCTGTCTGAGTAGCGAGAACAGATGCTTACGGGTTCTCGTGTTCATGTGTGGGCGTTTCGGCCTTGTTAGTACGTTGGCGAGTGCTAGTGGCTTCTGGGGCGGACATTGTAGAATATGATTCAGGCGGTTTCCTGTAATAGCGAGTATGGGAAGGCTGGGAATGCGATTTGTAGTATGGACAGGGGCGAAAGACTATATAGGCCAGCTGCTGTAGTCGTGACGCTCTACTCTATTAACTACTCTCCTCCAAACCCACACTACGTCATAGCAGGAATTTGATTATTACTTTTTTATCCGCCCATCCGCCTCATCATCGGCTTAGGCCGCACATTAAGTAATTAAACACACAGTATTATTAAGTAAATACGCGCAAGGATATTACTGCTGCTGTGCTTGTTGATGGCGACAATAATTGCATCCGTTGCCCCACCAGCAGCCTCTGCTGAAATCCTGGCTGGATCGTTTTTCTGTTGCTGTTTGTGCACCATTCCAACACCGTGGGAAACTACCCCTCTCCACTTTCACTGTCCTCTTTCCGCCACTGCACACCATGGCCGAAGACCACAACGAAGGGGTATCAAACACCCCCCTTGACCTGCTCATCAATGCCATCGCAGGGAACCATTATCCCATTCCCGACGATCACACTCACGGACACGACCATGACCACGACGTCAGTCTCGACCATTTGTTGTCGCAGCGAAAGGACTCAGCTGAGGACAGCCAACAACATGCTGTACGTGGTTTTCGAATGACTGTTACAATTACCCTCATCCTAAGTGCATTTGCAGTCTTCCCACAAACGTGCTAGATCACACGAGGTTGTTTCCCCTAGACAACGTAAAGTGCCCAAGCCTTTGGCGTCTCAAGCTATGTTCTATCCAGGATTTGCGCCAGTCGAGAAGGCTCCTGGGTCCCTCGATGAGGATAACAACCATCAGTTTAGTACTTTGGAGGTGTGGCATCCTACGACAGGTCAAAAGAGCTATGGTAAAGAGAGAAGGTAGATCCCCTTGATCTCTGATCATCGATTTCAATTGATGCCCCATCTTAGAATGTTAAACCCTCCCCCTATTCTCCGGCTTTCTGGGCCTGCATCGTCCTGTATATCGTCTATTACAATGGTTTCGGTAGTTTCTCCAAATATCACGCAACCCGTTGCCATTTGTGCACCCCAGACACACCATATGGGTCGGCCCCCGGATATTACACCCCATTTAGAAACACCAGGGGCTGAAGACAAGAAGAAAGAGAGGCGAGAGGAACAGAAGAAATTGCGTACTGCCGCCTTGAATGCTGGCTTCGCTGCAACTCTCCCCAAAAACAGGAATGCGACCGATCTCAAAGATCGGACGCTATTGAAAGATGGTCTGACCTTCCCTGGTCTTTGGATTGGAGAAGAAGCGGGGAAGATGAAGGAGTTTCGCCTGGAGCTGAAGATTTACGCCGAGTCCACAGGGAAGAATTTGAGGTCCCATTCAACGCAAGATTTCGCACGGCCTTCGTACCATCTTGTTAACCCAGATAATGATCATGAAACAGCCCACACCTTTGCTGACATGCTGGAGCCTCCCTCAATGGATGCTCTCCAGCCTCTAGCAGAAGCGGTACAGCAATCCAGTCAGCAGGGACATGGCACGTTATCTGAACATTTCCCTGACGTTGAACCTTCTCTTGCTGCTACCGATCTGCATAACGATAATGATGCAGAGAATCCAGGCAATCCCCAGTTACCGATAACACAGGCTACCACAGAAGAACAGCCATTAGGGTCATTCTTGTCTGGGCCCATCCGAATTGTCTCCAAACCTTCTCGAAAAACCTCAAAAACCCGGTCTTTAGCCATATGCTTCCCCCGCGATTCAGTCTTTTCCCTCTGGACCCGTATTCATGGGCAGACAGTGCGTACCAAGTGGATGAATCTTGAGGCCAACTTCAACGGGCATGGTCCCCGTTTAACATCGAGAACGGCTAAGTGGACGCCATTTCGTTTTGAAGTTCTTGAGCATGCAAACTCCCTTTTTGGGTACAGGACCCCTCGAAACAAATTCGATGAGACAGACTTTGAAGAGCAGCAACTCACCTATGGCTCCATCGTCGTCATGGTAGACTTGCAGACTGGCGTCAAGTCAGATCCTGTCAAGGTAGTTAGGGTAGAATCAGGCAAATCGGTGGCGGGACAATATGATGGTCAACCTGTGAGTGAATTGCAACGGATTGGACTCGTAAGGACCATAGATGGACAGGACGACATGTCCGAAGGGTGTCGATGGTATCTAAGTGCACCTGGCGCTAGAATAGGAGGTGGAGAGCTCAGTGCAGAGTCTGCGCCTGGCATACGAATGAGAAGACAAAGAGCCAACGCCAAGGCAGCCGCACAGCTCAAGGAGGTGAATGAGGAAACAGGAAAGGAGAAGGAGATAGAAGGTACTTCAAACGATGAACCTCATCTTACTTCTTCATTCCTACAAGATCCTCAGACGCTCAGTGCTATTGAGAATGTATCTGGTTCTTCTACCGAGACCAGTCACAATCAGCAATCCGTCCTTTCTATCGAACTTAATCTTCCTGAGGGAGTTCATTCTGCGGATACTTTCGATCATACAAATCCTCCGTCAGTTATCGACCCATCTTTTGAAAACATGGCTCCTCTGGCTGACAGCCAACAACAAACCCAAAATGCGAAGGAGCAAAATTCGTTTCAGAGAAGGAGTAATAAAACCAGACGACTTGCTTTGGCCGCGGCTGTCCTGGCGGAAGATGATGATAACGCCGTTCAGACTCTTCTTAGCTGGGTCAAAGCTGAGAGAAATGACGAGGTTTCGGCTGGCGCGGACGGTTCAGATACCCAACCAAATGAGATAAGATCGGTTATTGTGGACTCCGTGGCGGACTGGATGTCCTGGACGATTGGCGGCGCAGGTAATTCGGTTCTTTCAGAGGATGATCGTTGTATTATTCTGACTAATTCTGCGGATGTGTAGCCTCATTCTCATTCACCTTCAAGCCAACTGAACACAACGAAGAACGAGTGGAAGCGCCATGAAGTTGTGTTGAACATGTAGGGCCGGATGAAAGCTGAGAGAAGGCCGATTTGAACGATACGACGTATTAATATACAGAAACTGGTTGTATATGTAGGATGTAACTTGATTTCCCGCCAAAGATTGGATAGCAAGACTATAACATGAGTGGTATAATGCTTACTCGCGGGTCTTGAGACCGAGCTAAAAATACAGCATATCAGGTTTGTCGTCGTCGAATACCACACGTAAGCACTGCGAATCTGACTGACTATTGTATTGCTACAGACGTGTTACCTCTGGTCCTTCTACCAAATTAATCTGCTAATCCTCCTTGCCTCATCTTCCGCCCCTTCCAAATCCCAATACCTAGTATACGTATATCCTGCTACCCGTCGCATAGGCTTCCCCGTTTTTGGATTAGTCCGCTCGTCGCCTCTATCTACGGCTTGCTGCTCAAGCGTCTCAAAGATATCATCAGCGGAAAGAATAGTTTGTAATGTAGGAAGGGTATAAAGGAAAAGAGTTGAATGGGGCAATAAAGGTTCCGATAGAGGGATGAGGGGGTCAAGTAAGGGGAGTATGGAGCGGATGTATTTGGCCCTTCATTTGGGGTCAACGTAAATTCATAATCTTTGCGATTGGAAGAAACCAACCTTGCAAGGCCAAGGTCACCGAAAGGCGGCAGGTGTCCATCAACAGCCTCGACGAGTGAACCTGCAATGTCTGAAGATCTATCGATCATTGCTAGAGTGGGATACGTCTCGTCCATCTCTGGTTTCAACAGGGCAGCGACATCTAATTCCTCATCTGAAGTTGGCTGCAGCTTGTCGGCGTCGTAAAGCTTATAAAGAGTGAAACATCAGTGGATGTAACTAATTTATTTGTGGAAGGACTACTCACTTCCATTAATACCTTAGGCCGAATATCGATGAAGGCATCAGAGAACGAGATGACTTCCATCCTCTCCGTCATTAGTCGTAAATCGTCCTTTTTCTCATCCTCTTCTCGGGTTCCATATTTCTTTGCACAACTTCTCTGGGGTATTTGACCTGTCAACCCAAGCTGCAATTGCATCATCGCTTGCCGAAGGTCAAAGAATGGTATCCGCTCGTGTCCATTAGGTGGCAGACATTGGTCGCTAAGCACATCCTTTCCGGACGTTTGATGGATAGCTCCTCGAAAAATGGTCTCTAGACAAGGGTTAGAAGGTTTTCTGCGCAGTCGCGATTCTTGTGAAGAGATAGCCTGGAGATACGGGAGAGCAATAAACGATGGAATGGGATGAAATTGCAGAATTGCCTGGAGAGGCAGTTGACGCCTTGGTATCCGCTGATGGTCTGCCGTTTAATAAAGTCAGAGATGAATTAAGAGGTGAGGAAATTGGGCAAAATGAAGTACGCACCATTACAGGTCAATATTATCGGTCTCCTTGACTCGGATGCTAAAGCGATCACTGCTGGCCAAAACGACCCTTCCTCTTCAAATAAGATGTCCGCTTCATCAATTAGAAGCAATGATTCTTTGAATTTGATTCCTGACTCTCCTCCAGAAATATTAGCAGCTTTAATCACCGACATTTTGTCGCCCTCGCCTTTAGACTCAATGTCTATCGGATTACTGGCAATCCCCAGACCTAAGGAAACCTTATTAGACTGGAATGATCCCTTATCGAAAAATGACGAGAGACCTTTCCCTTTCCCCATGCTCATCCCCTTCTTCTCATTGTCGTCGATCGGGTTTTGCGATCTGCCATCCTGCGAGACGACAGTATGATTCTTCCCTAATTCTCCAACCCACTTCATCAAATTCGCACCAGTCCGTTTGCCCATTCCCGCATAAACTTCAAATACTTCCCAACCTAGCTCATGGGCCGCAGCATACACTGCAGCTGTCTTGCCCGAACCCGTTGGGCCAGTAAGCAGAATGGTGTTGGCAAGTTGAGAGGCCAAAGAAGGGTATTTATCGGGACGGGCGTTGAGATCATGAGAGATGGGAGGATCGGGAAGATCTTCAAGGTGCGGGCGTCCATCTTCACCGTCCTCTTCAGAATTAGGTGCATCCCCGTAGAGCCCCAGGTCATCCACAATAAAGCCATCAATCAAGGCTGATCTCGGTTTCTTTACAACCTGCCTGACAATCTTCGAGCCTTTGCCATGTTGCCCACCTACGGCGAGAGCAGATAACCAATCGCGGAGGTAGGTCGCTTCAACTTCGTTACCTATGACTTCGGATGCTCGAAGAGGACGATAGCGATCAGACCAGAGGGCCCGATTGGAGGATGACGAAGAACACTTGGAAGGAATGGATGAAAAAGATGGGTGTTTGGTGATGTGAGGAAAAATGGGAATTTCATATGCTTTCAATTTTATCCCCTGATAGGCAGGAGTCGACGATCGACCAATAGCACCTTCCCAAAATCCATCATCCTTCACCACCGGTGCTGGTTCCCGCCTTTTCTCCGTCCATTTAGGCTCAGACGCTGGAGCACAGTAACCTCCTATGTGGTTTGGCCACGGTCTCATTGGTAGAGGAGCTTCTTTTTCTTCTTTACCCCATCCGTCCTTCAATTTTTCCTGAGCCCTATCCAGATTACTCATGCCGAAAAACGAATGAAATTTTGGAGGCTGCTTGTCCTTTTCGACAGGCGCCATAGTGGTTTCTACAATGCTAGCGTCCTCAGCTGTCATGGACGGGGGTCGTTCTTGTGAGAGGGTCGACGCGCCATGCCCATTTTGAAAATGAGTTTGCGTGAAGAATGGGTGAGCTGCTTTACCAGTTTCCTGGCCGAAACCGAGATTCTTAGGTCCAGGAAGGATCTTGAGCGCCACAGGAGAAGGCGTCGATTCTAATATCTCTATCGCCTCTTTTTCGTTTATACCCCTTGACTCCGTCCACGAAGTTGATCTAGACAGTGGTTTCGGTTTTGAAAGCATAGAACGAGATCCTACGGTACCTTTTGCAGCTATACGGCGTTTTGAGCAACGAGCTACCGGAATAGGATCTTCTCTATCATCCACATCGGAGGAAAGATCCACGACTTCGTTCATGGACGATGACGACGCTGTGGCTTGGGAGGAAATTGGTGCTGGGGAAGGGAGAGAGGGTCGCGCTCGCTTGGGCTTAAGTCGGCTGGACGTGCCGCCTGAAAGTGTTCCTATTGACGCAGACGAGCTTGGAGCTTGTGAAGCATGTGTGAAAACAATTTCTCCTATAGGAGAGTAGAAGTCTGGTAAGCGGATACTAGATACATTGTGTGATGGATTACAAGACCTACCATCATCTGTTGAGTCAAGGGTCTCATCGGTTTTCTCCTTGCCATTTAGCGCATGTTCTACATTAAGGCCCCTAAAAGGAGTGTTTTCTTTGCTGTCCTGACCGGCTCTGATAGGAGTGTTGTGCGTTCTACGTGCCGAATCCTCTACCGCAGGACCAGCCTGTCGTTTCCGCTTTGATTGTACGGATGATAACTGGAAGAAGGGATGAACCGGGCGAGGAGGAGGTGGGGACACCATTACGACAAGAGATGCCTCTGAAAACCCTGCAAAATGCTCAGGTTTCTGACAATGTTGCCTGTTGGCGATTGTTGACAGATCAGATGCAGTGGATTCGTAACATTATTCTCGCGGACGATTCCTCGTTACTCCCCCGCGACGCGACGCGTTCCTTAAATGAGGAGTTACATTACGTACATAACACTATATCGAGATGTTCTTTCATGCCATACATACAAATTACGTTCTATTTGTTGCTGGTATTATTTTTTCCCGGCTCATGCGTCTTGCATGTAACCATAACTAATTAACTTTTGTCGTCCTTGATTTCCTCCACTTCCTTCTTCAATCCTTCCAACAGAGTATTGGCTGCCTCTGCATTTTTTACCCTCAGAGCATAAGGAGTGGGTTTGCCGTCCATGTTAAAACCCAAGAACTTGAGATATGGACCTTCAACAGAAGGATTGAAAGTTGACTTCACGGCCATGTTCTGGAACGCATCAATAACTATTTGACTCTACGGTATCGGTTGAAGACTCACAAGAATTATGTTCCCATTTCCGTCAGTCCTCATCAGAAGTCTTCTCTTTCTATCCACTTCATTTTTAGTTCTCTTCAATTTGAATTGACCAAGGCCTTCTAATTTGTACTCTCCATCTTCCAACCTGTTCAACTTGCCTCGTTGTTCAATCACAGTATCCTCGTTCTCTTCACCTGCACCTGCAACCGATGCGAGATTTTTGGATGGAGAACCAGGCTCAGCAGCTTCCTCCCCTTCAGTGTTGCTCTCATTAACGGTGGGAGCTGGGGTAGAAACAGAGGAGGTAGAACCAAAGGGCTGCAAAGAAGCACCGAACTTTGGCGCATCGCTAGAGGATTGTACCACAGGAGACTTGCCGAACACAAATGGTGTAGAAGATGAGGTTGATGGCGTTGTTGCTCCAAAAGAAAATGTCGGAGCTGATCCGGTACCGGCGCCCCCGAAAACTGAAGCTGAAGTAGTAGATGCGCCAGCAGCAGCGGCAGGAGTTGAACTAGTACCGAACGAAAAACCTGTACCAGCCCCTGCCGGTGTGCTGGGCTTTCCGACATTGAAGGTGAAGCTACTAGTGGTGTTGGCCGCTGGCGACGTGCCTGCCTTGGCACCAAAAGACAGCTGTGGTTGAGAACCGCCGGGCCCGAATTTTCCCAAAGGCGCCGCCTCGTTTCCTGCGGCAGACTTTGCAGGAGTAGCAGGCGAAGAGGCGAAGAGAGAGGTAGATTTCTTGGGTGCTTCAAACTTGAAGGCGCTACTCTCTTTAGGCTTTGTACTATCTGTGCCAAAAGAGAACCCAAACCCGGTTTTCTCCGTCATCTCCCCTTCGTCAGGCTTGCTGGCAATGGCATCAGAGAAAATTTTATTGACTTCATCCGATGGTTTTTTTGGAGTAGCGCTAGCAGCTGGGAAAGAAAAGACGGATGATTTTGAAGGGGCAGTTGGGGGTGCAGAAGGCGTGAAACCACCAGTCGCAGGCGTAGCACTAGAAGTGGAAGGCGCTTTAGGAAGGGAGAAACTGCCCGCAGAAGGGGCTTTGGGCAAAGCAAAACCGGTAGCTTTGGGCGGTTCGGACGTTGCTGTGGTTTCAACCATGTCCTTACTTGCTGCGTCAGGCTTCCATCCCACCTTAGTTTCGACCTCCGTCAGATGCTTCTCATATTGCACGAGCAATTTGGGAAGTACGGTGGTGAGATCAATGAACTGGTCCTTTTCAATGGTAGTCGAGAAAAAGGCGAGGAAAGATTGGTTGAGACCGCGAAGTGAGGTGTAATAAGAGGTTTCTGACTCCGAAGAAGATGAGGTGCTCGGTGCGAGCGATGTCTCGGCCGCAGAGACTTGTGGGGTTGAATTAGAGTTGAAGGCTGTATTAGTGCTACCAGTGCCAAACGTCGTCGTCATAGGACCGAAGGAAAATGAAGGCTTTGCGGGAGCAGTTGCTGATGCTTCGGTCAAAGTAGACTTTGATGTGGCTGATGTGGCGGTGGCGATAGGAGTTTCGGCAAAAGAGAAGCCCTGGGATTGAGTAGCTTCCTTATTGTCAGGTGCAACAGGGGCACTAGGAGCAGCACCAAAGGAGAAAAGGGCCGCCTTTGATTTAACGGGTTCCTGCGCTGGAATCTCTTTGGTCACATCAGACTTGGCTCCAAAAGAGAATTTCGGTGGTTCCGATGCATTCCCCCCCGTAGTAGGCGCAGCAGCGGCAGGAGTTCCAAATGAGAAGCCCGCGAATGGTTTGGGAGGTTGTGACGCCTTCGTTTGCGTGGGTTCAACAGGCTTCTGACCAAATGAAAATGCTGGAGTTGCAGTCTTCGTGGGCTCTGTAACAGGAGCAGATGTAGATGATTCAGGAGCAGGTGCACTTCCAAACGAAAAACCAGCAAATGGTTTAGGTGCGGCAGCAGGAGTTGTGGAAGCTGGGGAGGAAGCAGAAGATTGGCCAAAGGAGAAGGAAGGAGTTGAAGATGTAGAAGCGCCGAAAGAGAAACCGGTGAAGGGATTAGATGCGCCGGAAGGGGGTACCGGCGAGGAAGTGCCTGATGTGGGAGCTGGCGGTATCTGAGAGTTTGGCGAGTTAGTTAAGCAAGATAGACTGTTCAAACCAAAACGTACGTCTGCAACTGGAGCTGGTGTAGGCGCAGATGCACCTCCTAATCGCCGCTTTGGTAATCCTCGGACACTGCAGGATATATCAGCAAATAGCTTGTGATGTACTGCGCTTTCAACTTACGGTCGACCCTCTATGGCCGCAAGGGGAGCGGCTCTGACGCCAGGCTACGGAGACATCATGGGTGAGCAAGAAACAGTTGGTGAATATTTTTATAGTACGCACTTCCTCGTTGTCTTCTTCCTCTACGTCGTCCTTTGTCTTCTGGTTGTCTGCTGTACGCTTTGCCATTGCTGATAAAGAATGGGTTATGGGCTCGTCGACTTGTGTGGTATCTGAAATTCGCCTCAATCCTCACCGAATCAAGAACGGCAAACAATCCGGCGGGATCAAACTCACGTGTTTTTCATTACGTACTGTCGTGTGCCGTATCCCCCCCTTCCCAACCCGACAATTGCCCAGAGTTAGTGCCGCACGCATTACTCCATATCTGGTCCTGCATTGCCCCATTACCCTTAAATCAGCACACAATCATCATTATGCCCAGATTAACAGAACTTGATAGCAAGCTCGAAAAAGATAACAGAGAGAGGGCTAGGGATAGAAGGGACAAAGACAGGGATAGATACCGAGACGACTACGATCGTAAGGAATCAAGTTCAAGGAGGGATGAGAGGGAAAGGGATAGAGACAGGAGAGACAAAGACGATCGTGGTCAAGGAAAAGACAGTGAACGCGATAGAGAACGGGAGCGACGCCGTGATAAGGGCAGAGGGGACTACTATGATTCTGATCGTGATCGAGACCGAGATAGAGACAGGCGAGATCGCAAGCGGGAACGAAGTCGATCTCGTGAACGGTCTTACAAGAAAGAGAAGAAACACCGCGACTCTCGCTCACCTTCTCCCTCCTCAAAAACCAGACGTAAAGAAGCCAAAGCAGCCGCCAAGGCAGCTGCAAAAAGAGAAGCTGAGCTTGAGCAGTCCCGGGCGCTCGCAGAGCTGTCAATGTATTCGGCAACGGACAATCCCTTCCACGATGCTAATTTAGGAGAGCAATTCCAGTGGCACAAGAAGAGGGATAAGGAGAAGAAAGCAGGTTTGACCGCGGAAGAAATTGCGAGAAAGGATGCTTTGCGCCGACAAGAGGCTAAAGAAGAACTGGAGAGGTTGAACAAGAGAAGGGCCGACAGAGAAGTGGAAATGCAACTTAGGGAGGAGGAGGAAACTCGACAAAGACGGCTGGCAGAAGATGCTGCGATGGCAGAATGGATTGCTAAAGAGGATGATTTCCAGCTCGAGCAGTCTCGTCGAAGAGCTGGTATCCGTCTTCGAGAGCGTCGTGCCAAGGCCATTGATTTTCTGGCTATCAATCTTCGATTTACAGATCCAAAGTCTTCCCACCAAACAGCAGCCATTGGTGCCCTTACCAATCCGCGGGCTAGCGAGGTTGAGAGAGAAGAAGAAGAGGAAGGCTGGGGATGGGCTGACGCCGGTTTCGAATTTGAAATTGACGAGCCTTGGAAGATCTTTGAGAATCTCACACTTGACGACTGTGTTGAGTTAGAGCAGGATATCAAAATGTACCTCAGCTTAGAAAAGTCTCCGATTAATATCGAGTTCTGGCAGGTTAGTCAATAACATCTGTTCTAAGGCGCCGAAAAATTACTGACCACCCTACAGGCCATGCTGATTGTTTGCGAGCACTACCTTTCCCAACTCCGTGACCCTGAGCATGCTGTTGGTGGACCGCTTTCAGATCCTGAAGTCGAGGAAGCAACCAACAAGATAGTTTCTGGTCTCAGTCTCCAGCGGTTGGTTGAGCTTGAAAACAAGGCGAATGGGCTGTTGCGTAGTGGTCAGCCAGTGGATAGTGACTTTTGGGAACTTATTCTAAAGAAAATTCATATAGAAAAAGCCATTGTCAGTACCGTTTGGACTCGACCACATAGGACGTGATACTGACACCCAACAGGCCAAGCTCAATTCAATTCATGAAATTGTCCTCAAAAATCGATTGGAGCAATTCAAGCGCCGCCAGCGTGAAGATGCTGCGAAAGTGCAAGCTGAGCTTGGCGGCGTCTTGGTTAGTAATGAGAACGCTTTCGGTGGTGATATACACGCCGATGCTGGACCTGTGCCAACCGGCGGAGACGAAGCTGATGATGAGGAAGAGGATGAAGATGACTATATAGAGGATTACGATCGTGAGATGAGCCCGCCCATCGCTGAGCCCAGGACAATGGGCCTAGACGAAAGGAGGTTACCCATTGTCAACGAGGAGGATGAGCTCAGAGCTTTATTTACCGCTCGTCATTCCATTACCTCGTCCAATTTCATCCCCAAGCAGGGTCGTGCGTCGGCTCATACATCTCAATCCATATCGCGGCCATCAGCCGCCGATCTTGAGGCAGAACGAATCTACAGAGAAGAAGCAGAGCGAGAGGCTAGAGATTTGGGATCAGACGAGAGTGAAGAAGAGTTTGGTGATCTAGATGCCGGTTTGGAAGTGCCCTCGACGTACGACTGGAGTGACAGGTATAGGCCAAGGAAGCCGAGGTTCTTCAATAGGGTACACACAGGATATGAGTGGAGCAAATATAACCAAACCCATTATGAGTGAGTTGACGCTCTCATGACGAACTATCGTAGCTAATGAGCTGTCAGCACCGATAACCCTCCCCCCAAGGTTGTACAAGGCTACAAATTCAATGTTTTCTACCCTGATCTCATGTGTGTTGTTTTCCGGAAACTGTTGGGCCCTTTCACTGATGTTCCATGTCTTTAGCGACAAATCTAAAGCTCCAACTTATTACCTAAAGTCCATTCCGGATGATCCGGATACACAGATCATTGTTTTTACCGCAGGTCCACCTTATGAGGATATTGCTTTCAGAATTGTGAGGAGGCCATGGGAATATTCCCATAGGAAAGGATTCAGGAGTACTTTTGATAGAGGCGTGTTGCAACGTAAGTCTCCCCAGTAGAGAGAGTCATCCGTAAAAGGGATCATCAACTAACAACGATCTTTTCAAAGTGTACTTCAACTTTGCTAGGACGTTCTACAGGAAGTAAGATGGTTTCTAGCGGAAAAAAATATAACAGAATGCATATCCATCAGAAATCGAAGAATGACTGTGGAAACAGTGCAGAACTGTGACCGACGAGTTGTCGGGCTTCTGATATGTGGTGCGGCTACTTTGAAATACGCACCAGCGCATGTGCTCAATACACGAGTAAGGAGGTTACTACGTTATATTTCCCAACTTTTTGTCACCAGTTCTGGACAGGCCAGTTGACGAAGACGACCACCACCATCACAGTCGAAACCATCATTATTTTACTATATCGTGTCGATTGAATGAAAGATGCACCAGAGAATGGCCGCTGCTGCGTGTGTAATTATAATTTAAATTCAAGAAGAAATAGCTTAATTACCACGAATCATGATCCTTTCTTTGACTGCTGGTCCACCTGTGTCTTAGCTTGGAAGTGATGTGTGATGTAAATACGTGTGAATTATAAGAGTGCTCAATGCTGAGTGCGTGTTTATTGTTGCCAGCAGGTTGCCCAAATGTCTTCACATACGCACGCGAGCTTCATAGACACCCCCCGTCCTTCCCTTCTTTCCGTGTACACTTACCTACAAGTATTTTATATCGAGTCGGGGCCCAATTAATTCAAAGTCTCGATCGACGGAGCCGGCGTCGTGCTTCTTTTTTGTTCTTCTTCTCCGTGTTGCCTTTTATCGTGGACAGCCGAATCCCGGACCGACTTATGTCCCTGCCCGACGGGATGGAAATGACCTAAAGGGAAGGAAAAGGGCAGAAGAGAAAACAAAATAACAATAAAAAGGGGGCAAGGCAATATGACCCTTCGGCCTGGAAGATACGTAGATTCCATTTATTTGCGGTTGACTCAGCCTGATAAGATTGGCTTTATGGCGCCGGAGCCGCGCCGCACAACATTTCTTCGACTCATCATCGTCCCGTCTCCCCCACCCCCCACTCAGGCATGTCCACATTATAATCCAGCAAACATGCGGGCCTGCATGGCTAGATCCTGGTCCATAGCTCTTCCTACCGTCATCAAACTACATAGATCAAACTGTCTATCTCCACTGCCACGGCGCTGATTATCCCCGCCACTATTACATGCAACATGAGCAATATTCAGCAAGGCTCTGGCCCCTCTCCAACTCCCGAGTCATCGTTTGGATCTCCTCGCGGGAGAGCGTCATCTCCCAGGCTCTATCGCCCATCGGCTGACGGCCTTCTTCTCAACAATGAGCGACAGGTACCGCCGCCTATCTATCTGAGGAACTCTAGCCCTCGCGGTTTAAGCAGTAAAGGGGAAGTAAAAATCCATATTCCAGCATGGTAAGCGCCTCTCCAATTGAGCGTTAATGTAGTTTTGGCCTAATCGTATATCATACACATCAGGGGGATAGCCTTTGTCCGTCCTCCCCGGCCTCTCGAAGTTCATCCTCTGGAGACGACTTCTAATCACCCAATAGGACCTCCTAGCAAGGATACGGTCCTGTCAGGTGGTCTCGAAATTATCATGAAAGAGCGCCGGAGAGTGAAAGCCATTTCAGTTGGAGTTCAAAGTGTCTGTAAGCTGTATATGGGCCAGTCGAGAGGCTGGGAAGAAGACGGAATATTTGAAAGAGGTGTGGAAGTCTTGAGCGGAGATGAAGAAGGAATCTGGCTGGAAAAGGGCAGTCAATCGTAGGCATTCGGACTACGCCCTGTAAGCCTAATATCTGACCGCAAATTCGCAGATTCAGTTTCTCCATCCTCCTTCCCGGGACGTTAGCAACGACAGACTCACACACGTTTGGCCGCGTATCTTACATTATTACAGCTCGGGTGGAGGGGATAGAGTCGAGCACCTCGTCTTTTTCCTCCATCTTCAAATTCAAAGCTCTATCAAATTCTCTTCCCTCATCCACATCTGGAATACCCAACATTGCTGACTTTGAGCGGGTGATTGCCCGTTCAGACAAGTTCGCTGCTGATGTCGCGCTGGGAAGAGCGAGAAGCGCGTCAATGTCGAGGAGTGTAACAAGTGATAGGGTGTCCATTCCGGAGCCTGGTGCAGATAGGTCTTCGATCGATGACCAGGCAGTGAGCGATGTGATCGACAGCGGATCTCCGCCATTTGATGGTCTTTATACTCGACGCCACTCGTCTGACCTCTCTCCAGTGTCGACCCCTTTATCACTTGGCTCTTCTCTTCCAGACCCGAGTTTTTACCCTAGTCGCGATGGTAGCACGCAGACAGAAAAGGCTGGCTGGTTAGAAGGCGATCTGAAAGGGTCGCGGGAGTTATCGATATACGCTGTTTCACCATCTACTGGAGGAGTCTCTCAGCTAGATGTCAGAAAAGAGGGAAGTGTTGATGGTCTCAGGTCCTGGAAGTTCAATGCTACTGCCGAGGTCGTGAGTCTTCAGAGTCCGTTGTTACAATATAAACAGCCTCATTAACTGCGAAATAGTTCTCTGTGTCTTCTGTGATTCTCCTATCTATATCTATACCAGCACCTTGTCCAAAGACGACTATCTTCCTTGCTCGACTTGTCCTCACTCAGTCGTACACGATTACTTCTCCACGAACGCCTTATGTGCCCCCTTCAAACCCAGAATCGCCGCAGAAATTCGTATTATATCAAGTCGGAAGGCAGCACAAGCCTGGTGAGGTCGCCCCTGGGAGAAGTGCCGACGCACTTTGGAGAGGCACAGAGGCAGCAGGTGCAGGGGGTGAAGAAGGGTGGAAGATCAAGGCCGTCGCGAGAATACCTGGGCATGACAAAGTTAGACCTACGACATACGATGGGTAAGCTCCTCTTCTTCTATAAGTATCAGGGGTAGCGTGGCTGACATCTGGAACAAAGGACAATAACCCCCATCAAGGTATCACATGAGTTGACCCTTCAGCTGTATTATTCCATAGATGGTTTATCTGTTATTGGGCAATGCCTTGAAGGTCCTGGGGCCTTGCGGCTGATGCAAGTCAGGATTCCAATATTCCTTCCTTCCTGCCACTGCGTCTCCGATGCCCTCCACTTGCCGACTTATAATCGGTCAAATACTTCGCCTTGGGAAACCATTGATGAGTTCATGGCATCGCAACCGGATGACAAGGCTTGCATGTGCGGTTGGACGTTCGCAGAACTCGGAGAGGCAGCTTTGAGAAAGATGCGAATGACGGAGAGAGATGAGGCCGAAGAACATTTGAGGTATCTAGCTACAGAAGGGAATAAGGGACGGCGGGAAGATTATGACAATGGCGATGCAGTCATCTAAATTCATGCCTCTGTATGGCCCTGATTTCAGCGGAAAACTGTAACTCAAGGACTATTTGAACCCTCGGATCAAGCGAAAGCGGAAGCCAGTAATACTTGCTTCGTTTCTGATTAGTATTAGATCATAAAGGTAACGCCGTCTCATTACGCATGCATTATTAAAAAAAAAAAAAGACCTCGAGAACCCTTACAGAGTAAGAAAAAAAGACATGATCCTCACGCTGCCACTCCCTCCCACTCCTGTAATGCGAAGGCATTTGCGCCACCCCTCTTCCACGCCCTCAACTCCTCCTTCCTCTCTTTTTTGCTCTTCTTCTCCTTATCTTCTCTAATCCCCACACTACGGGCAGGTACTGTGCTCGGTTCATCAGCCCACGCGGCAATCTCATATGCGTTGGCTTGTTGTTCAGATTTCAATGATAGTGTGAGAAGTCGTTGACGCCTGAGTCTCTGGCGCAATCGAATCCAAGAGGATACCTGATAGATCGTCACATTGATTAATATATCATCAATTATATCTTGGAAGAAGTCACCTTGAAGAATAAGACTATGGCTGCCAAACATAAGACGATCACACCGGCAGCTACAGCAGCTTTCACAATCTTACTGGTGGCATACGAATAAACATAGTTTGTGCTGGTCGCGGACTGGGAAGCAGAACCAGTCGAAGAATGTGTGACTGTCGCGGTCCCTCTTGTGGTGGCCTCAGATAGAGTGGAATAAGTGCCGGCTGATTCGAGGGAAGGCATAGCGCTATGGAGGCATAGTCGCCAAAGAACCCCTTTGTGCTGGTAAAACTTTGAGAGCAAGAAACAAGCCGATTCGTTATATGTGAGGAAAGGGGCTTTACTTGTTTCTTCCCTTCGTGAGTTCTTCCGTTCCCGTCTTGTCTGGTCTTATCGACAATTATCAGTCGAACATAGGAAGTGGAAAGAAGAGGACAGTAATTAGTTACACGCAGGCCCACTACGTCGTCGGTACGCCAACGATGATGATAGGATGATGGCCCTAGTACATCCAATTACGTAACTAAAAACAAAAGCACAAAGTAAATAGGCAGCTGCGTGGGAGAAAGCTGGTGGAAAGCTTTTTAGGCACCAAGGTAGGCACGTTTTGATCTATCGTTGTATTCGCATGCCTAAACTCATATGAACCAATGGAATTGCACCAAAACTCGTGCATATAGTTGGGTACTCTTCTCTAACCTACATCCTATTTCATAGCCATGGTCCGCTCAGCTCTTACATCTCTCTCCAGGCCCCTCGCCCGTCAATCCACATCTCTCACTTCTAAACGATACGCGAGTCATGGGCCTACTTACAACCCCCCATCAGGCTATCTCTTCGGCGAACGTGTGAGTCGATGTATCTTCATCAAGAGTCTCTTCTCTCCAAATGTAAGGAACAATTTTGCTGACTATGACACAATAGCCCCCCAAAGATGGCAAGAGAGTAAAGGAATCTTGGGAGTAAGTACGAAGTCACTGTTTCGTCGTACAATCGCAATTATCGATTTGCGTATGTCCGGCCAATGGCAAAAGTCGGATAGAGTGTTATATGAGTTGTTCTTTGAGATGATCTCGATGCTAATTGTTTTCTCCGCCTTATAGGAACATCTATTACGTTGGCATGTTTGGCGGAATGGTTTTTATGGGCGTAGTCTATGCTTACAAGCCCGATACAAGGTGCGTCGACGGCATGTTGTCCCTTGAATACTTCAAATGCTAATGCGCATAACTCCCTGACTGCTTCCAACGCTGTCTTCCTCCCCATCGTAACCGCCATCATTTTCCATCAACTTCCTCATTCCTCGAATTGCCTTTTCCCCTTCGTGGTGCATGCTCAACCGATGTTCGATTTGTTCATTACAATTTTCCCCTACAATTGCAACTTTTTATTCAACAGTATTCAAAGTTGGGCCTTGAAGGAAGCTAAGGAGCGTTTGGAGGCTAGGGGTGAGGAATACCAATACAAGCCTAAGTCTGCCTAGAACAGGGGGTTTTACAAGGACATGTATTCTACACTACTGAAACTGGTAGTCACGTGCGATGCTGCTACGTGGAAATCTATGTTGCAGATAATGTTGACATCTAAACGACGGAGAAGGATTCAGCAGGACTGAAAAGCCGTCAAGCCACAAATTCTATTGGATACGAAGTGAAGGCTCGAGGGACGACATTTCAATCGCTAGCTAGGCGTGTCGTGTTGCCCACCTCTAATTCTATAAGTAGGAGGTCTGTCAATATTTTGAAATCCATATGGTTTGTGCGGTCGACAAAAATATGTGCCTTTGACTGTGCCTTTGCTCACAGATCCTTCATATATCTAGATCGCTATATCCCTCCACGAATGAAGCACTAACGGCGGTATGGCATAACAAACCGTTTGTGTTATGATCGCCGGTGGTCTATCTTTGAAAACTTTATGCAGTCAGGTTAAGTACCATAGTCATGCGTGACTGCATGAGTCTTGGTCAAGAGTAAGGCACGCCCTTACGGCTTGACGCCATCGCTGAACTGCACCGCAAAACTTAATCGGCACAGGATCTTCCAATCAGATTGAGTAAAGCTAATGATCATCTCGTGTATACTTGCCCCGCCGGGATGATATAAACGAAGACTAAACCTCTAATGTACCCACGGAAAGCGGCCGAGGTGGCAGGCAGCGAGCAGCGATCGCCGATTAGAATGTGCGTAACGAAAAGGTTCTCCCCTTCTGGCGCCCCTCGATGTAACCTGTCTGCGGCTTCCGCGCCATGTTCTCTTCCAGTTATTGCCGCAATCGAAGGATTGATTGGAGTGCAAACATGATTTTGCTATTATTAGAAATATGCCGGTCTTTCTTGCATGAATACTACGCTACTGGTATACGTAGGACGAAGCTTTATTTGTATATGTAGTACCGTCCCGATGGATCAGATTACGTAATACTTGGTAATGCTGCAGGAAGTTGCTTTTGCTTTGTGCGTGCTAATTCGATCTCCCCTGCCTTTAGGCGATTATATCTAATCTAATCAGTATCCGTCTCCGGCTGTCAAATCCACCAACATGGCTTGCAGGCCTTCTCTATATGCGTTGTCGAGGCTCTCCTTTATTCCAAATGCCCGTCCGTTTACCTCGACCCACCTTCCGAGACAGAAGTCAGCGTCTCGCCAACGGCTTTACGCACTTTTAGGTCTTTCCCTTTCTCTTCCAGCAGGATATTACTTTTTCCAACCTTCCCTTTCACTGTCACCTTCTGCATATTCCGATCAAAAACTCAAATCATCAAAATCGCTCACGCCATTTCACAAACTCGTCACGATCAAAATCCCATCTTCATCATATGGGTTTTTTGACAAACCTTACAGATTGGATGGTGAGGTCGCAGACGTGGAAGGCGGAGAGGTAGTGATTCAGCATGTCATGGTAAAGAGCCCTGATATCCAAATTGAGCGCCCCTATACACTTATCAACGATCCGACTATAACAAATGGAGAGCGAGAAATGCGAATGGTAGTGAAGCGAGTACAGGGAGGAGAGGTAGGAAGGTGAGCGCAAAATCATCAGCATTCGACCCTTCCCAAAGTGCCAAAATTGATACAGTCGTCCTAGAGTGGTACATACTACCAAAGAAGGTGAAATGCTTGGTGTGCGAGGGCCTATACCGACATTCTCTATTTATCCTCAGCGATATGACAAAATCATAATGGTATGTCTGACAGCAGCAGTTCAGAACGGTTCAAAATTTGACTGTATGTAGATATCAACCGGCACTGCTGTTTCCCCTTTCCTCCAACTTCTTGCGAAGCTTTCCCCCTCAAATGCTCCAAGATTAGAACTCATCCAGGCCCTTCCTGCTCTCTCTTCCCGGACGCCTGCCTTCTCTCAAGGCTCTTTAGACCGAGCCGAACCCATCGGGTGGGACTGGGTAGACACAAATGAGGATTCTTCCTTCTTACCCTCTTTGAAGAAAAAGTTTGGGGAAAAACTGAAGATCACCAGGTTTTCTCAAGGTGCCGTACCTGCAGGCGCAATACAGGCCGCCCTCGAGGGAGTGAACACAGAGAGAGTGCTTGTCCTTGTTTGTCTCCCGCCCTGGTAAGTCCCTCTCTTTGATCATCACTGCAGATTTTAATGAAGGACAGGTTAATGCGACCACTTTGTGGGGGAATGACTCGCAATCTTGACCAGGGGCCGGTCACCGGTGTGTTGAAAGAGCTGGGCCTGGGAAGCAAACAGGTCTATAAGCTCGAATAGACAAAACCAGAGTTTCGAGGAAAGACCTAGAATATTACCCAGCATCGTTATATACCCATTATTCTCTCTGCTTCATGCTATTCTAACAACAGTATTACAATATGATACAGTGGTGATTCAGACATGGCGTGTCCGGCCAGCATCAATTCCCCGTAATGGCATTTTTTCCGAGAGCACCTCTTGCTGCCCTTTTTCGTCCTTTTCCACAGCCGCATATTCTTCCTTCTCGTCAATTTTCTCATCCCATATAGAGTCTCCCGCACCACTGTCTGGATCCACTTCCTTCACAACAGGAGCTATCTCTCTCATCTCTTCTAGCCATCTTTCCTCGATCTTGGCGAATTCTCCTCGTGCAACTCCCTTTTTCACCATCCCTTCCCATCGTTTATGCGTCCCTCTCCTGATGGAATGAACAAAAAATGGTGACACTATATTTAATGGCCAAGATGGGGGCATTGATCCGAGGATGGGATATAGCGGAAGAAGATGAGGAAGGGTGTTTAGAAGTGTAGATGCACAGTGAAGGGAAAGTGGTGTGCTGAAATTGATCTCAGCATTAATATCAAAATGAAAGGAAACGACGAAACTCACCCATCTTGCATGTAGACATCCAAGAGATCTTGGACTAGTGCTTCTTCCAGCTTTCCTCCGTCATCCTTGACCTTTTTCCGTTTGCCAACCTCACCCAAGGTAGCCCAAGCCTCGAGTGCCCCAATACCGCTGATGGACGATGTAGATCGAGCTAGACGAGGTGGAAGTATTTCACCCGCGGAGGTTGCGTATGTCTGTGCGCTCAACGGATCAAAGAGGGTAAGCGCAAGGAGCTGGAGGGCTGGCCTATGTTTCCCTAACTGTTAAATTGGCATCATTAGTATTATTCAAAGACATGATGGCGTAACTTATACCTTTCCGTAGACGATGGCCTTCTCATATACCAAACGCTCCATCCCTTCGAGTCGCTGCTCTGCCTGGGTGATGTCGTAGAAGGGTGAGCCGTGTAAAAAGAAGGCCAATTTTAGCCTCAGCCTTTTTATGGGTGTGTCTGGTGCCAGGCGAGCAAAGAAGTATATGAACGTTTCCCTCTCCTTGCCCTTGATTCCTGCAATCCTTTCAGTCTCCTTCTTATATTCTTCTTGCAGTTCATCCAAATGGTATTTGACACCATCGTCTACAATTATACGCTGAATTTCGTCGAGCAAGGAGCATAAGAGTTGTTGATGGAGATCTCGAGATGGAGACCGCTGTTTGACTACAATATGTTCAAGGTATGCTTGATGCGTTTCGGGATAGGGCTGAAGACGAGGAAGGAAATTCGCGGGTGACAGAGTGGCTGGAGGATGATTGATAATCACCTGATTGTGGAATATCAGTCAAGTACTTCTTGCAGCCCGTCTGAAGTGGTGCGCTCACATCGAGGGCTTTCTCGGGTCTTTTCGCTATCATCCATAGCACGTGATCTGTCCATGTATCCACATCTTGAACGTTCATCAGAGCCATGGCCACTTCTTGCACAGGATCTTTGCACATGGGGTCCTGGTTTCCACTTTCCACCAGTCTGCTCAAAAGATTCAGTTTCGCGTGATAATGGCGGAAAACAATGCAAATTTTCAACGTACTCTCGTAATATATCCAACACTCTTCCCCATTCACCATTCTTCTCCTTCACTTTTGCGAGGACATACTTTCTTTTCTCCAAGAAAGGTTCCACTTCGGACATGATGATATCGTTTGAGGAAGATAGGAGGCTTAACAGCTGCTCTGTAGACTCCTGGGAATCATTGGCAAGCAAAGTCAGCAATTTTGCGAGTGTAGTGTCGACCACCTGAGTTATGCGTAGTCAGTTCACTGCTGTAGGGACGTGTGGCAAGACATTTATTTACCATGTCAATCTTCCGACTATCCAAACCTCTGGCACCTCCACCTTTTCTTCGGTTGACGCGTATTTTTGACAACACTTCTGCCAGCATCTTGTTAGCTTCGTTTTCCAACGCTTGTCGGAGGTCAGTCGACGCTGGGGAAAGAGATGTAGATGGAGTGAGATGAGGAGAGTAGTTTCTCTTGATGGATGAGGTTACTGTTCTCCGTTAGCGTCCTGTAGATAGCGCGTACCTGACTCGCTTACTCAAAGCATCCACCAATTCCATGTCCATAAAAGCACTTGCCAGTCCTGAGAATATCTCTCCCTCTTCTTCCGAGCCGATCATTTTTCCTCTTAACCCCTCAAACAACCGGACGACCCATCTCGGATCCACTTTTCCCTTGACCCAGTACTCTGCCGCCTTTTCAAACGAAGCAGATAGCGTGAGCTGTGAGGCCAGGACGAGGGATAAGTAACGAATGAGATGGGAAGTATTGAGAGTGTCAATGGGCGAAGGCGATGGTTCGACAGTTCCCTTGCGGTAGTGACGGCGGATATCAGATATCAGCGATGCAGCCTCGCTCATTTGGTGTTCTTCACATAGACTTTCGAGAAGCATGATGTCAGGGGTTGGAATGAGTGAAAGAATGGAGGATGCGGTGACGAGGAACGTTTCAGACATTGCTGTTATAAATGCAGGAGACTTGTCTGCAGTATGTTCCAAGGCTGGCTTGGGAGAGGAAGGGGGTGTGAGCCCGGACCCTGCAGGTGGATCATCTTCCTCATCTTTTATCGAGTCCCCTTGTTCCTCTCCTTGTCTTTTACTTTGTTCCTCAACAGTGGCTGGAGTCTCAATCGTAGGGGCAACTTTGCCACTCAAAAACCTCATTTTGGAGGGTTTTAATTTTTCTCCACTAAACACATCACTGACCCTCACTCCGTAAGGGGAATAACTCAAAGACATAGCGTTTGTTCCATGTGGGAGCGGTATGACTTGAACGGGGCGGTCCAGATCTGATAGGGAGTGGATGGATATGGTTTGGTCAGAAAGTAGAGCTATGATCCAGTTTGATTCGACAGCTACCCATCAATGTTAGCGAGTCAGCAGGGCGATGGGATCATGAGGCGAGTGGACCTACTTATAGACAATGGGTGACTCGTCCACGCGATTGTTCCTCTTACTGGGTCACCCTGCCCGTTTAGAAACACACCCATTGTTGACGTTCCCGTATAGCTAGTGACGAGGAACTCCTTTTCATCAGGAATAACCACAATGTTTGCATTCACTGCTTCCTTTCCTTCACCTCCTTCTCCTTCCAAAGGTGGTACTTGGGATACGGGAAGTACCTCTGTGAGTGAGGCATCTGATAGGTCGACGACGCAGTTGACTATTTGAGATGTTTCGGGAGAGAGCAGGGCGCAACAGAGATAGGTTTGGAACAGCGCATGGGCAGTGGGAGATGATGGAAGTGGTATTTCCTGTTGCAAAGTGTCAGCATAGGAGCCGCATTTTGCCGTGATTAAGAAGACAAACTTTAATGGATTGTAGCCTGTTTCCAAGCCTATAGATCCCAAGAACTCTTCGACGAACAATGACGATAGTCATATCTGTCTTTTCCTCTGACCCCGGTCCATAATCAAGCTCGTCGTCGTTCAGTATAACGGACACTACACCTCGCATGGTCGGTATTATAGTACTTGGAACTGCTTCCAAGGATGGAAGAGTGAGCGCATGCATTGTGCCGTCTATGGATTGTGAGCTGGCTGGGCAGTGTTTTTGTGTGTTGAAGCCACCCACCGGATATCACGAACAGCTTGGATACCTTTGGGAGGATGTACATCTTACTGACTGGCCTACGAGGGAACAGAGTATGTTTATGCCGCATCACCCACCCGTTTGTCTACAACTGGTAAGCTAGTTCATGGAGCAGGACTGCAAGCGGTGACCAACCTGTGGATATGCTGATCCCTCGCAGACCCACCATTCCACTGTACCGTCAGAGGCTCCGACGTAGAGATTGTAACCGTAGCCTTCCACGCATCTGATCTCCCTGTGTTCATTGTTGTTGTTGCTGTTGCGGGCGGGCGATTGCGAAGGCGAAGGAGAGTGAGACGCGGGGCTGTGCTGCGTATCGAACTGCAGGAGGTCTGGTTCGGGGCGGAAGTGTGGGATGAGAGGCTGGAGGTGGTAGGGGGAGAGCATGGCGGCGGGTGTGTGGGTAGAGCGGAGGACCTGCACGGCGAGATAGGGAGGATGAGGTAAGGTCGGCTGCAAGTGGTGACGTGGAAGAAAAGATGGCCGACCCTGGATCCAGGGGAAGGATGGCCGGAAGCGGAATGGGCGCATCCTATTGGGGTCCTTCTCCAAGTTGCTCAGCCTACTTTTATTTGTTGCCATCACACACAAACACCAATTACTCTGCGCACTAGTACGCCCCCTCCCCCACTCTCCCTCCCTCCCCCACTCCCCACCACCGCACAGACACCCCAGCACCCCCGCGCCCTTCCCCAGCCGCCCTTGCCACCCGCTCCACTCGCACCCACAATTTCCAGAGACCGCGTTTACGCAGCCAGCCGCCCACATTTCCATCCTCCGCCACTCCCTTCCCAGCACCCCGCCCGGCCTAAGCCCACGTACATAGCAGGAACAGTTAGGAACAGCCATCGCCGCCCATTCCTTGCCCGAACACGAGGCGACCCCATACACCATCAAACACAGCACACAAACATCTTTGTAATTAAAAACAGGCCAGAGGCACCCACGCCCGCCACCACTTTTATTAATTAGCCGGCGACTTTTCCACCATGCCGTCGCCTCCTCCTCAGCCGGTGCCCACACGGTCAACCCGCTCCTCCAATCCCCATGCCGGCCCCCATCCCCGGACGGGCGCTTCCCCCATGTCATATGGTGCCATGACGGGTATAAGCTTCACCAACGGTGGCGGCTTCTCGTTCGAAGGTAAGCCCCGTAGTGTCAAGTGGGGCAACGGCGGCATGATGGGCAGCTTTGGAGCCAGATTCTATGGCGATGCCGGGTGAGTTTATGCCAGTTACCATCTCTCTTGTGCTTACATTGCCCAGCGGCGACTCTCCCGTCATCCCATTTTCTACATCTATCACCATGGAACCTTCTTCATTTGCCGCCTCGGCCCAGGCGTTTGGTTTGCCAGGTTCCATGTCGTCCAGTTACCATCGTCGGTCATACGCTGCAGCGGTGGCTGGCTCTCGAGACCCTCATAACCTTTCCACATCTTTTGCATCCATGTCTTTTCAGCCCATGTCTCTCGGCACTTCGTACAACCGTTCTCAAGTTCAAGGTCTCATGGCTCGCTCTGACGCAGAGTTGACCAAGGCCTACGAATGTTGTGGCAAGACACATTCGGGATTGCACTCCCTTCTCGAACACGTGGAGGATTGCCATCCTTTTTCCGACCCCAATATGCCGCCCGAGGATAGCTTTTCTCCCGTCACCCATGCTATGGATCTCGAGCTCGATGATGTAGCCGAAGAACCTGCCCAGCCACCTACTTCGGGCTCTTCCCAATCTAGTCTTTCTCCGGACACGACGGCCTCAGTCCCCGTACCAAGCTATCCCTTGCCTACCAGTAAAACTCCAACTGACTCTGTCGGTAAATCCCCACTCAAGCTTTCTGATGTCCTTAAATCTCCTCCCGAAGGCGAGTCTTTGGTTAAGGCCTCCAACCTTACTCTTACCAGGACGCAATCGTCATCTTCTTCTCCGCCTGATGGCTCACTTGCCACCCCCACCACTTCAACTCAACCCTCTCCTGTTTTCCCCCAGCCAAAGATTAATCCCGCCCGTCCCGCTTTCATGAGCATGGGTACCAACGCTATGCGCCCAGCCGCGCAGCAAAAGAGATTTGACAGGGCCTTCAATGAGGTAGTTGCAGGTAGGAAGGAGGATGAACCCAAGAGTGACATGCCCACAGCTGTGGCTCCTGGTGTTCTCTTTGCGAGCGCTGTATCTAGTCTTGGTATTCCTACTGTGCCTCCAGGTACAAAAACAACAGAGACAACCACCCCTAAAGAGGGAGAAGCAGAAGTTAAACCTGCAGTGACAGATGCCACTGCTTCTGCTTCGGCTGCATCCCAACCCTCAAGCACGAGTACCAGCGCTGCTGCGCCCAATGCTCCAAAGGTTTTCCCAGAGCCTGCCCTCCCGCAACCGAGTTTATTCTCTTCTCATAAACCATGGCGATGTCCCAATCCAGGATGTAACAAGGCGTATAAGCAAAGCAATGGGCTCAAATATCATCAGCAAAAAGGGTATGTTTCAGATCGCTGATCTTGAAGAGAATGCTAACAGATTCACAGTCAATGTGATTTCGCTATCCATGACGCAGTCGATCTTGGTCTAACACTTGAAGAGGCAGAAGAGAGGAACAGGCCTTTTGTCTGCGCCGTGGGAGCCGGATGCACTAAACGCTATAGGCAGATGAACGGTCTCAAGGTATGTTTTCATTAGCGCATAACCAGGCAAATCTTGACGTGACAATAGTATCATTACCTCAATTCTGGAGAACATGGTCTCTATGGTCTCAGAATGCTCCAAAATGGAACTCACCCGCACCCTCCTTCTCTTCCTGCTCCTCCTCCAGCTCGTGCTCGACCTAATCCTCCCACGTCTGGCGGCGTCACATCCGGTGTCAGCGCCCCTCAAAGACCCGCCGGTGCCCCTTATGCCATCCCTTCTCAGGCTATTAACGCCAATAGTGGTGCTGGCCAAGGTCGGGTCATTGGACAAGGCGGTCATGGGCAAAATCACCATGCTTTGCCAAGAATGGGTACCTGGCCCAACCAGTCGCGTCCCGCCAATGGCCCTAATCCTATTAATGGGAGACCGGCCCCTAATCACGCCCTTGGGCCGCAAAAAGTTCAACCGCAAGCAAGACCTAATCCCCCACCTCAGCCGCAGCCTGTCACAAAGGGTAGGGATGCAGTGTTGTTCAGTGCTATCTCGGAGGATCCCATGGACATCATGAGCCGGATGGACACATGAGGGTGGTTCTCGAAACGATAGCCAGCAGGCCAATTGTGTCATTCTAAAAAAAAAGAACGAGGCTTCATCTCGGCGAGGTTACTGGAAGGAGGGCATTCTGTGCGGAGGAAGGTTTGCAAACGAAAAGAAGAAGAAGACGTTATGTGTATAAACCACCCTCTTCCTCTATTATTTTTGGGTCTCTGGTCAATCTTGAAAGTTGTTGTTATAACCAAAAATTTCACGTCTAATCCGTTTATTGCTATTTCTACTTTCATCTCTTTTCAGATCCTTCTTCATTACCTCACATCACCCTCCTCATTTTCCATTCCACAATTCACAGATACACTCTTGCTCAGCCCCTGCACCTCCTCATATCTAGCGCGACTAGATACTCCACATCTATTTTTCTTTGCATGTTTATAGAATTCTGGTCGTTTTCATTTTTTATTTTATTTTTTATTTTGACAATCACATATCTGCTTCAGTCGTGGCCTGCAATATTTCACTAGCGAATAGTTCTTTTGACTCGTATGTTGTGCGACTATATACGTATTGGATAGAACTATGAAATTATGTATCACTGGCATACCTCTTACTTTGTTGCTCCCTTTTCTGTTTGTAAAATGATCTGATAACGACGCGTCGACGCGTTGGAAACAAATTCAATCGAGCCTCTACTGCCTGCTATTGATGGATCGTTCTGATCTTTGGCTGTATCTGCGACATCATACCCGACTGTACACGTAAACAAAGATAATAGGAAAGGTGTGTCACCTGGGTCACTGTTTAAACTCACCAACAACCGACACGTTCGCTCCAGATCTCTTCCGAGATTCAAATCGGGAGCCATGGTCCTCTCCGAAGCGAGACCACTACATCTACCCCTATCCTCCATTCTCCCACCTTCTAGTTCTAATCCAGGACCATCGCACACTCTTCCCGTCCCCAACTACATTCTTGGCCCTCTTCCGCCCACGTCTCCTCTTCATTTGGCACTGCATTACCTTGACCTGGCAGATGATGCTGCCAGAGAAAACTGCGCTTCCAGTGCAAGGCATGGCAGCGACGGCCAAAATATGATTGGAGATGAACACGATGGAAAAGGCGCGTTAAACACGCCTACCAGGGTTCTCCTAGTAACCGGACCTAAATCAGCCTTTCAAGATGCTATTGAAAGTGAAGACGAGGGGTGGTTCCGTGAGCATGGAGGGCGGATGAGCGTAGTTCAAAAGCTGAAGAGGATTGATATGAGGTAAATATCCTGCTTTATAATCTTATGCAGAGAAACACGGCTGATAATATGCTGAATAGATTTTGTCCGTCTGCGAAGCAACTTCAATTACTCCTCACTCTACTGTCGAAGAATCAAAGCAGACACGCCAACGCTGATAGTCACATGTTGGATGACTGCCCCGGTTTAGTGATACTATGGAATGTGGCGGAGCTTTTCATGATGTCGTCTACCGACATTGAACTACGAGAAAACAAAATAAAGGAAGACAATAACAATAACAGCGATTCGTCAGAGGGGAATGGCAAGCAATTCGACGCCAGGTAAGCCACCCCAGAGCATATGTTCGATCAATCTTGACCATTCATTTGAAAACAGTATCTGCATCTCTGATTACCTCAATGTACTTGCTGCTGCCAGAGAGACAGCCAATCATTTCTCTTCCATCGACCCATCGTACGCATGATTTACCAGCTTATCAAGCCCAAACTGACGATGATAATGCAGAGGACCCCCAACTCAATTGGTGGTCATAGAACCTAACTTGACGTCTCATTCCAGTCTGCCGGTGCTTCCACCCATCACCTCGGACGAATCGTCCGACATTTTGTCGAGACAGACGCCCAGGGAGAAGAGAATACTGGTTGTGGATGGGGCAAAATACCTGATGGGTGAGAATAACGTGGCTGTGATACAACAACAACAACAAGAAGAAGGTCAGTAAGCAGTCTCAAAATCTAAACATCTGGGATCTGAAACTGACGACCAGTGGCGACAGACGATCAGGAGATACTCGCAAAGTACGAGTTGACAGTAGGCCATGCGCAAACGACTTTTGCAATGAAACGACAGCGCTGCAAAGGCGGAGATTGGGCAGTGCAGCAAGACGAGCTGCATGGCTGGCAATGGGAATGGCAGTGATGATACACTGCGATCATCACTTTCTTGCTCCCCACCATCCCTTGCCATAGCTGACCAGCACCTCATCGCCTTTGCCAATGCCGCCCCTGAGACTCCAAATCTCCATTCTCAGCTCCCCGCCTTCACCTTTACCGATTCGAAACTCGGCATTTGGCCCGGCGGGTTTGACTCCTCGATAGTCATTAACGAATCTCCCTGCATTACCTTCTCGAGCTGCATCTACACCTATAGATATATGCTGCCCAGGAAAGGGGTTTCTGGTATCAGAGGAAGATAGCCGAAGAAGAGACAAATCATAGTCGCTTTCAGAATGTTCATCAAGAATGGGATCACTTCCATCGTCAGGTGTGAAAGTGACATGGATGATGCCAAGGTACGGGATAACGAGTTCGTTTTCCTTGATTTTCTGTTTTGCAAAAAGCCCCAGTTGTCCATAAGCAGGATGTGAGGCTTCAGCAATCTTTTTAATCTGGGCATGAGGCGGATGCTTGGTTGTGTGAGGTGTAAAACTGGGCGAAACAATGAAGGGGAGAAGTGAAGGAGGAAACTTCGGGGAAAGGCGAGGTTTAGACAAGTAGATCACGGAAGCAGGCCAATTGGGAGGAGGTGCGGCATTATGACCTTTGCTTGGAGGCATATTTACGAGAGGGTTTTGGTAAATCAGACGGCGATGATCATGGACTGATTAGAACCACACGCAGTATTAAGATTACTCCGGAAGTGATTTCCTTTTAGTTGAGCAGGAAGAGAACATCATCAGCATCAGCACTTGTTACTGATGGCAAATGACCAACTCGGATAATTTACTCACTACCTTCTTCGAGCTCTTGAATGCTAGCTTTCTGCCTTTATTCAACAAGCTTATGGCGAAGTTAATGATGAGTATTGACAATATCCTGAAAATAAAAGCGTGAACGTCAACGAAACCGAACGACGGAAAGTCGCAACAAGCAGCCTTCGTATCAAACCAATCCAGTTACGTAATCCGTCAATTGCTCTATATAGAGGAAGTTACAGCCTGCCTGCCAGATCCGTTGATCCGTCACGCATCCAGTTTGACAAACGTCGGTCATTCAAAACCGGCAATAAAGAGAATGAATGTCCCAGACACTATTTAAGAAAAACGAATAAAGGTATGATGCAGAAGGGTCATTTGTATCTCTTTGTTCTGCCATATCACGAAAATACCAGTAGCAGCGCGTCAAAATGTACAACAACGAAGTACAAGTTCTGTCCACTGTTACAGCAGTGCTGATACTTATTACATTCAACATAAAATGATATTTGAACATAACAACCAGTCTGTTTTTGGATGCGAGTGCCGAATTCGTTAAATTGCTCCAATCTCCCTGAGAAACTGCGGCGTCGTTAGCAATCGGCTAATGAAGGTATAGTAAAGAAGGGCCGTACAGTATCCATATCAAAATCATTCCATTCAAGATTGCCCTGGTTCGTATCATCGACATCAAGCTAAATAACTTGTTCATTTACAATCTACCTGGTGACAAATCAACTTACCATAGCCGTCATCGCTTCTGTTCTCTCGGCATTCTGTGGTACGGATGTATCTTCGTAAAATAGAGGGACAGTAAGGGGTATAATCCCTGACTGCTCATGCGGCGAGACTTTCGGTGCAGCTCGCCTCAACGTTGTTCTCGCTCCCAGGAGGTCCAGATCTTCCGTCTCCGCCTCCGATTCGTTGAAAGACGAAGATGAAATGTTCTGCATAGCCCGCACTGCCTTTTCTCGAAGTCTGTTGACGATGATCTATCGCAAATATCAGCAATCGAGTCAAAAGGGAAAACAGAATGTAGTAACACAACGACGTACAAGTTCTTCTCTATCAGCTATTTTAAAAATATTGATCCCAGACTCGAGCTCCGCAAGGATAGACCGCACCAAACTAGAAGCCGGTGCTCGGATCACCGCTGCAGCAAGACAGACACAAGCCGCAAAAAGATGAAAGAAGAAGTGCCACCGTCGGTGAATTAATTGGCCGTGGAGGATGAGCATATTCCGCACAAGGAATACGACGCCTCTACAGGCCTCCAAGCAGGATAGATATGAATGCTTGAATGGGCTTGAAAGGGGCTCGTCTGGATATTCTCTAAGAGCTCGAATGAACCAACCTCGATGCAAAGTAAGTTTCGCCTCGTTGATATATAACAGGAGGGTATTTCGTTGGAAAGCCTCTTTGTGTCTGGCCAGATTGGTGAGATCATCTGGAGAGGGTGGCAAAGATGGTGACAGGTGGTACGGTAGATCATCTTGAAACGCACACAAAGCCTTGTCGACTTCGGCGACTTCAGAGTACACGAATGGCTTGATGCGCACTTGCTTTTCGTTGATCTGGGACCAAATCTTGGTCAACGCATATGCCTTGGCATGAAAGCCCGAGTCTGTTTCTGCGAGCGGCACCTGGCAATCAATCGAAGCATCCGATATGCACATACCGCGCCCTAGCGCGGTACTTTGCAGGACGTCATATCCATGAATCTCCCAGAAAACTATCCGCCGTACCATCGCCTGGTCTTCCTCTAGGCCCCAGTTACTGCCATCACGATGAAGACCAATAGCCTCGCATACGGCCATACCCATCCTCAACAAAGGCCAAAAAGTGTCTCCGCCGGAAGTGTCTTTCCCGCGATTCATTAGGTACGAACCATACAGATAGATACACTGCACATAGGTAACAGAATGAGAGGGGTCGAGAGACAAACAAGCTCGTGCACCATTGAAATAATGTCTCGCCTCTTCGTTATGTGGTGGTTTACTCAGATCCATGAGGGCCCCCAGAGCAAACACGAGCAGTACGACCGCTAGCCTTTGCGGCTTGAGGGGGTTGCTTCTGATCGATGCCGAATCGCGATAGACATGATGAAAGAATACATCATCCCATGACGGGCGTTGTACAATGTTGGTGAACCATCCAAAGGTCTGCGAGATGGTGTCAGCAGAGCATCGCGGAGAAAAAGTCCGGGTACTTGCGTGAAAGTACACCTCCGCCAGCGTTAGGCCAATTTCTGGAGGCGGGAGATACTGATGAAAGATGTCATCTATGTCAAGCTGATTATGGACGGAAGAAAACGGAGGAAACAGATCGGTGTAGTCATATGAAATGGCATGAAGCTGGTGAGGTGCCACTGATTCATCCGAGGGAACGAACCGTTCACAGGACTCCGGTATCGACTGCTGCTTCTGAGAGTGTTTGTTGTCATTACCAAAGTACAAATCAACGTGACATTTTTGCTCACTGAAAGATACACACTGCTTGCTGCGCCGTAATACCTTGAAAAATGGGGGTCGTCACCTAGCGTTAAGTGGCTGAAGCTGGTGAGACAATCTGAAGGCGGTTGAATGCT
Source organism: Cryptococcus neoformans H99 (assembly GCF_000149245.1). Taxonomy (NCBI): domain Eukaryota; kingdom Fungi; phylum Basidiomycota; class Tremellomycetes; order Tremellales; family Cryptococcaceae; genus Cryptococcus; species Cryptococcus neoformans. The sequence goes on from NC_026745.1 coordinate 574,057, forward strand.
TGATTCAGCTGAGCTTGACGGGCTTCGCCTGTGTCGAATTTCTTTTCTGTTGGCATATAAACCATCTTGTAGAAGTGGGTGTTGGGATGAAGTTGCAGCTTTCAGAGCTTCCTCAAGAGCTGCAATGCGATTGTGAAGGTCCTACGTGGAGTCAATTTATTGTCTTGAATAGAACACGGATAGATGATCATGCATACCTCCGTACTGGCTAGAATCTTGCTGCGTATTATATGAGTTGTATACAAGCTAAGGTAACTCACGTTCTGCGAGATCCGTTTACGAGCTCTCCTTCTGGACAGATACTGTGATGATGGGGGTCAGCCACAAGTCTTGCTAAGATCAATGTCCGTCACTCAGAAGCCGGCGACGGAGCGAGTAAACGGTGATGTCGGTCTCCAAAAGGACTAACTACAGTATACGCCCACTTACTTGGCCAATCCCCTTTTGACGCAATGTCTACATGGGAACACCAGCTCGCACTTGAGCTTCAGGCGCCTGCATTCTGCACCTATGTTGTTGGAATTTAGTATGCATCCATTTTACGTTGCCAGTAAATGGTGTGCCGTGGTGGAGACGGGGCTATTTATGAATTACATACAAGAGAGCGGCTTCTTCCTGCTGGAGGATCTAGAAGTTGTTGATCTACCAGACTGGGTAGACATAGGTTATGAATGTATTGATCAATGTCCGTTACTTTGCGTCGCGTCCGATCCCTCATCATATATTCTTTTGGTCGCTCGAAAATAAGTAATAATAATTAATTAGCAGGGCGGCTCTAACCGCCAGACACGTGGATGCCACGCGATGACGCGTGGTGGGGGCCGGTAGCTGTGCGAGCGTGGTGGTCGCTGGCAGCTTCATTCTTCGTTGTTCACCCAGAAGCACCAGCTGCAGCGGCCTTACAACCAGCCGCCCAGCTGCTTCTGTCTATATAGCCCGCTCCTTCCCTTACGTCAATTCCGCCACACACTGCAACCTGTCTTTCTTCCTACCTCCTCCATCAGCCCCCACATATCCCTGACACATAATCGCGGATATGACTCAACACTCCTCCCCTTCCCCTCCCACACCCAACCTACCAAGCTCTCCTACCCGTTCTGGACCTCTTCCAGCAGCTCCCTCTCCTCGTCCCCACCCTCATGGCCCTCGTTCACCAGAGTCTCATTTAATGAGGCGAAGCGCGTTAGGCTCGTCCCACACCAGATATCATACTATGCCTCTTCCGGTTGAGTCTTCCAGTGCCAGCATCCCGCACCGGAGTCTTTCCATCTCTGAGCATGGCGATTCTCTAGTCATTGTAGACGAGCCAGAAACTGGTCTTCCTGAGGCACCCTATAGACCTCCAGAGGCCGTCATCGACCCACCAGAAGATGATCCACCCCCCTATACGCCAGGCATCGTTTCTGAGCATATTGGAGAGGGCGATGATATGGAAGTGGACGCAAAGTTCACTGCCAAAGACTTCAATGCGTGGCAATCCAGTCTCGAATCGTATGACCAGATGGAAATTGATCAGTCAACCAGTCAAAGTTCAATGCCTCAGTTGGGACCTGGTGTACTTCCACGAAGATGGCTAGCAATTGCCCATGAGCACGAACTCGTTAGGCCATATATAGAAGCACTTCCTCCTCCATCTAAGAAGATTCACTCTCAAACTCACGCTCAGGTCGCCGCCGGTCAGGTATCATCGCCTTCACCACCCTCACAAAAGCCAACTCCCGCTTTCGCCTCGAACAATCCCTTTGCCCAAGAGTCGCCCCATATTGCGACTCTCGAAGATGTCATCCAAGCCCTTCCGGGGGATGGAAATGATCCGGAACATTGGTATTTCTGTAGCACGTGTTGGGGATGGTTAAAGATCAAGGCGGGGCATGGCTTGCCACCTGGGCTTCAGAGCATGGAAGAATGGGAGGCTTCTGTCATCGAGCAGAAAGCTTATCCTGATATCGAAAGTTTTGAGAAGGCGCGTGAACAAAGGAGAGACGAGTGGTCAAGGCTCATAGGTATTCAAAATTCGAGGCTAGTCGCTCCCCAGGAGCATCATCACTTTCACCAATTCAACACCTTGCTTCCCTCCAGCAAGCTTTCACGCATCGATAGGGTTGAAGCTGAAGAACACATGAACGTTTTCCCTCACATCACAGTGGGGCTCGATCCTGAGGAATCGTGGGAATCATTCAACCTCCCCCATTCGCCCTCCAGGTTGTTTCTCAGTGGCTCGTCCGATGTTTGGATATCGGTCGATGAAGGATTGGTTCCAGGACAGCTTCCCGTGGGCTTGGTGAACGCTTTCACCGCGGAAAAAATGAGCAATCCCAATCCTGGTCTAGATGGTGTGCAAAGCGTGAATGAGGCTTGGAACCTAATTGCCACGTGAGTATGCTCTGCTCTAGAATGAGAACGTCACTGAAAACATCCACAAGGCTTTTGGTAAACCCTTTATTCAAGGGCCAAAGAGGCTGGGTAAATCTCAATAATGCCAAATTCCAGTCAAAGATCGGGGCTGGGCTTGCCTCCTCTCATATTCTGTATCATATCGGCTTCGCCTGTCAACAGGAGCCAGATGGTTTACGCGTGGGCCCCTTTAAAGGCGGTAGCGAGGCTGAGAGTGCTGCACAGATTGCAAACGAGAGGGGCAACATGGCGAAAATGGACAAGTACATGTTGAGGGTTTGGATCGAGGTGACGCTCTACTTGTTGGCGTTCCTAAGGCGAAATAGTGAGTCGCAATTTCGTTATGATACCAGCTAGACACTGACAAGCATTACCGCAGAATTGCAAGCGATTACCCCGCCATATATGGATGCAATGCCATTGGAAATTTCTATCAACGATATAGTGCCCTTTGCACAATATCCCACATGTTCGTACTTTTTTTTCACTAGTACCCTATGTTTCGTCTGACAAGCATGACAGCTGCTACTCCCTTTCCAGACACCGTTCGTGAAGCATGCCATATTCTCGGCGTCACCAAGTATGACACTGCTGAAACTCTTGAAATCGCCTATGATCTTCAAATTATGTTTGACGAGCATAATACATCCCGGTATCTTGGTGCGCTAGAGAGAATTTCAGAGGCACCTGTGGTTGGAAAGAGTAGTTTGGAGTTGAAGGTAGCAGTGGAAAGAAGTTTAGACAAGTACACAGGCGGTCGGTAACTTGATTTCGAAAGGAAGGCGTGAACTGATAAAGCCCAAATGACAGATGAAGTGCTAAAGGCATACAGTCTGATTGGATACACTCGCCAGCACGCCGAAGACCTTTCTATACCTCCTCAAGGTGCGCCTGACGATTATATCCTCTCCATGCACAAATCGGCCATCCAGGCCTCAACTTCTTCTCAGCAACGTCAGGACTTGAACAGGGCGCTGGTCTTAATTGGTAAAGAGAGGAGAAGCGAGCAGTTAAAGAGTATGGGCGAGAAGGGACAGACCCTTGTCAGCGTACAGGAAGCGTATGAGGCGTTAAGTGCCCCACGGGATGCGGTCGATGACGGGTTGATCATGTAAGTTTCTTCCTTTTTTTCTTATTGCACTTGTTCTCCTCACTTACATTCTGGCCTAGGCAATATGAGATGGCCGTCAACGAATACCCCGGGAAAGCAGACCATTATAGAATGTGTCTCTCCGTGATTGCGGATGCTCCTGGAGAAGAAAGGCCAGGGTTGAAGCAGTTCTTGCAAACCGGTTCAAGAGGTAAGCTGCGTGGCACGTACTCGATCGATCATGTTGCTAAAGTTCCCGTTCAGAACCTGATATACCCGCTAGAAAAGATATTCCTGCAGGATTGCAAAACATCGGGTGAGCCCATCAAGACCGTGAAGAGACGAAACAGAAATCCTAAACCAATTTGCACAGAAACACCTGTTACCTCAATTCCATATTACAATACTTGTACACCATCAAACCCCTTAGAGAAGCCGTAATGGTCTTTGAACAGGATAAGAGCAAAATCGTGCCGGCTTCAAAATCAGAAGTAGAGCGAGCAAAGCGATGTGAGCTGGCCGATACGATTTTGTCATCGTGTGAATCAATGGCTAACTTTTTTCTTCTAGTCGTACGCCAACTTCGACTTCTTTTCCTCCAGCTCTATAAAACGGAACTCCCCGCTGTCCGTCCGGATGAAGAATTGGCTTACCTAGCCATTACAAGGCCGGAAATAGATAGCATGGTCGAGCAGACTCAGGAACCGCCGACCGAACTCTCTGCTTCGACCGCCACGGCCACAGACTCTGCTCATATCACACCAAACTTGCTGGACAGCATTCCATCTGTACCAGATCTCACCACTCTTCCTTCGCCTTCATCGACCATTTTCGCCTCACCACCTGAATCACCTAGACAAGACCTGACGGGCACTCCCAATCCTTCGGGACAGGACGAGATAGCCGAGGAGATGGAGTTGAACGCAGATAAAGAAAACATTCGATCTCCAGAATCATCAAGTACTCGATCTCGCGACACCTCCAGCACGTCTACCATTCTCGGGAAGAGGGGCAATCAAGATAGAGAACGAGACAATTCTCGCTCCCCTGGTGAAGAACGGGTAAAATACAAACAGGCTGAAGGATCAGGCAATAACGCTACCAGGGAGAAATCTGAAAGCGAGAGTGCACTGGAAGTTGAGCTGGGGGCCAGCTCCAGAGTGGACGCGATGCAAGCTGATCAAGTTGAAAGCCCGTCACTCGGTACAGCTACAGAAATTGCCCATCTGGAGTTGACGACGCCTGCGGGGTCTCCAAGTCAGACGCGCAAGGAGGAGGCGGAAGTCTTGGCCCTTACGCAGCCAGACACGTATGAGCAGCCTAATGTACCTCCACCTCTCCCACCAAGGCCTCAAGCTCACAAACAAGAAACGCTCAGTTCGGGTCTACGATTTGGTGAGTTACATTGCGACATTCTTACTCGGTCAAGGACTGACTGTCAAGTAGGTTTGCAACAGGATGCTGCTGAGGTACTTATTAATGTACTTTCTCAACTGGAACTGGCACTGGAGCAGCCCGGAGAAGACGGAAAAGAGGCGTCTAATCTCATTAAAAAGTATGCCGCGAAGATGACATAAAAATCGACGGATTGCTAATGAAGTCTCTCTCTAGTCTGTATTCTTGTAAATATCGCCAGCAGACGGTGTACGAGTCGTCGTCTCCTTCCTCTGATGATCAACCCACCTATGATACCCAGACCCCGGTAGAATCCGTCTTCACTCATCCGATTATCGGCGTCGAGGAGGAAGGTAAGGATTTGTATGACTGTCTGGCAGAACTGTATCTCGGTGGCTCAGCTATTGAGTATGAGGGAAAGAAGGGTTTTATGATGGATCTCATGGACGAATTCCCGCCCATGCTGTATATTCAAATGCGGGTGAGCAACTAGGAGGATTTCGGTGTGTGAATGTGCTGATGCAATATCGACAGAGATCGCAATACGACCCCCTTACAGGCCGAGATCGCAAAACGAACACCCACATAAGCTTTCCTCAGACTCTTTGCATGTCACGCTTCCTCACTTCTGCACCCGCCGAGAAACGTGAAGAATCAATTGCCCTCACACGAGAAATAACTCGGATGCGAACCCGTCTTCATTCGCTCAGAAATCATACGCCGTTGTCAATCTCATCGACGTACAAGCATGCCTCTTCTGCCTTGAGGCAGCTCGCTTCCTCACACCTGGATATACCGGAGCTTAAGGAAGTTCTATCACCTGAACTTTGCGATGCACTTGACCGTGAAGGTGATGAGGTTATTAGGGAAATCGAAGAATTGCAGCAAGAGCTACCCAAATTAAAGGAAAGAATGGATGAGATCTGGAGAGATGTACACGGGGAAGACGAAGAAGACGAACATGTCAAGGCGTACGACTACGAGTTAGTGAGCGTATACATGCATCGAGGGAAGACGAGTGGCTCTGGACATTACTGGACCTATCAAGCTCATTTGCCAGGGCATAGTGAGTGCTTCTAATTCCTAAACGGGATCTGTTGCTCAAAAGAACCTGCTAGGCGAAGAATTCTATAATTATAATGACGAGAAAGTCACTGTCGTGCCTGCCAGCGAAGTTTTACAAGACCGAACAGGCAGTGACGCTAATCCGGCGTTACTTTGTTATGCTCGAAAGGGCTGGAATTTGGTCGATTCTTTGCATAGAGAGATATTGGAGCATGGCAGCCCAGAAGTAGAAGAGTTGGTGCTGACTTGAGAACTGAGACGCCTTGTCTTGTAACAACATACAGTAATCTTGTTAGAATATGCGTAGATGTCATTAATGGATACATATTAGTTCTTGCCTGAGATTTCCAAATGATACTGAAAAACATTATATTTTTACAATACGTAGCACTCTCCATGAAAGCCGACACCTCCACATCTGACCCTTTCTGCTATCCCCAGGCCTGCCACTGCGTTCTTCGCCTCCATCACAATACCCTCGGGCCCACAAGCCACGACAGCCAGTCCTCCGGCGTGACCCCTACCCTCCCCATGATGCTGCACCTGATGACCATCGTCACCACCTGTTAATAGTTCCCTGCCCTGTTCTAATGACGCCCCTTGAGTTTTGGTAAGTGGTAATGGCAAGGATTCCCGTACGAGTTGAGCGACTTCGGGGCGATAAGGGGAAAGGGTCGTTGAAGCTGGTAAGAGGGATGGCGTGGGAGGTAAAGGATGTGGAGGGTTCGTAAGGTAGAGATTATAAGTCAATGCGAGGCTTAACCGTTGAGCAAGAGTGTAAAGATGAAGAAGGGAAGGTGCGAGGGCTTCAATTGTACCTATGAGGATGTTAGGATGATGGCATATGGGAAACAAAGATATTTGCTTACAAAGATCCTTGACTACCCAAGCTACATCTACTTTAGCCGGTCCTCTTCCCTTTTCTCTAACCCGAAGTGCTTCCTCTATACTACCCAAGATGAAGGTGATACCACTTCCACCTCCAACTAGCAAAACACTCTCGTATTGTCCTAAATCCATGCTGAGCCCTCCATAAGGTCCATCGATCATCACCTGCACCCTCTTCCCCGGATGATCTATGCCTTCTTCATCGACATTTCCCCCCCCTTCACTCTGAGCCTTGTTGGCCAAGAAACTCTCCTTTTCCTCGAGATCATCTCCAACTTCCAACGATTTGACGTCCCTTGCCAGAGCATGTAGTTTTCTGGTCCAATCTCCGGCAACTTTGGCGTAAAGAATGATGCCTCGAGGAGAAGCAGAAAAGGCGGTTGAAGGTGCGTTGGTGATGGTAAAGGGGTGAGACTCAAAGATGCCGGATCCGGAGAGGACCCGAAGGAGTATGTGTTGAGTGGGGAGCCAGCCTGCATCACAGTCCGGGATGTGAATCTGGGAATCAGTGGATTCAGTGGGTGCATTAACTCAGGGAATAAAGCGAAATAGACTAACCATAGTGAGTGTCTTGTCCACTGGCACGAGAGTGGCATCTTTGATGCGGTAACGCAGCATACGGACGATAAGGCTGGGTAGTAAAATGTCAATCGTGGGAGTGCTGATGAAAGAATAATAAAACGACTTACTCGTAGGCGTAGATGGCGACGCAAGGCCATATCCAAGGTCGACTGTAAGGGGTATGGTATGAGAGAGCTGCGAAGAAGCCGACAAAGAACATGATGCTACCACCGGCGTTAGCACATTTAATCCTTGAGTAACTGCGGCGTCAAGCAAACTAACTGAGCCATCCAGAATAGCTGATAACATTTTCTCCTAATAGGTCTCAAACTAGTGATGACTACCATACCCATCAAGGCATATGCCAAGATACCCCTCTTGGACTTGGCTGCAGTGATTTGATCGTGCTGGTCGGTCACAAGGAATTGATGGATCCACATTGCGCCGTGAACGGTTGCCGAGAGGAACAATGTTCGCCCAGTCCATCGGTGCAAAAAGTTGTAGTGCTCGTAAGACAGGGAAGGCACAAAAATTGGGAGGGGAAGTGGGGATTTCAGAGAAAGGAGAACGATGAGTGGGAGTTGGGAAAGAGCGAGGAAACCTACAAAAAATTCTGTGGTCAGTGTTACGGCGATGGATAGCAAGCAGGTATGGTCCTCACCAGGGCGATTAGAGTTTTGAGTCAAGTTGGCTCCGACAACAAAACAGGCAATCACGGCGCCAGCATATCCCATCACCAAAATGATTTGGGAGATGGAAAGAGTGAAGTAGGCTCTTCGGCAGCAATCTCCTACTTCTCCTTTCAGCCACGACAGATCGGGCATTGGTAAAGTCCAAAGGGTGATGCTTTGGACCATGGCGCCGACGCCAATTACTGCTCTGCCGATAAAGGTGGCCCGCCATTTATTTTGAGAGTGATTTCTCTTCGCATTGCCGTGAGAAGAATTCGACACGTCCTGGGATGGATCTAAAGATTCGCGAATGGCCAAGCCAGAATACAGACGACCTATGCGGAAGTGGTGGATGATGTAGGGTATTGAGAGGAGAAGCGAGAAAGCGAGGAACGATGTCCAGATGATGGTGAACTTTTTCTGCCATTTGGGGTCCTCTGCGTATGAGCTGCGGGTCGTCAGTAGGGCGGGGTGAGTGGGCTGCGTAGACGACGTACTTGTATATCTGGGAGATGTCAGCTGGGCAAGTGTGAAAGCGGTGTGCTTACTTGGTACTCTGATGGAATGGGAATGTATCTTCTGAGGGGCTCTGTCGAAGAGGACATGGCGGGTGGGCGGGAGCGGGAGATGAGTAAAAAGAGAAGCCGAGGATTCGCTTTATCTAGGGGACGCGGGTCGGTGGAGGCCACGTGGATCCGGTGCCGACGGTGAATTGCCGCATATCAGATTGCGCCATTTTTAACTCTCGATGTTCTATCTATATACACCCATCCCCATGCACCTCGCCGCATTCCTAGTAAACCTCACAGGCGTCACATACTTCATCGCCTGGTCATACTCCTTCTATATACAGCTCATCCTTAACTTCAAGCGTAAAACGTGAGCACTGCCACCACTGCATTCCCTGACAACCACAGCACACATGGCCTCTCCCCTGACTTTGTATGGGTAAATCCTTTGGGGTTCCTCGCACTCACTCTCTGGAACTGGGGCGCCTACTTTTCTCCAGTCGCACGAAAACAATACCAGGACAGACACCATGGCCATCTGCCTCAGGTCTCCACTTCTGATCTCGTCTTTTCCTTGCACGCCCTGATCATTTCGGCCATCACTCTCGCCCAAGTCTTTTGGTATGGTTACTTCCGGCAGTTGCTTAGTAGACAGGATCCCTTGGCTCAGATCAGCGATGAGACTTCTCCACTCATCTCTGACAGCATTCCCAATTCGGCCGCTGGCGACGACAATGACTCGAGTAACCCGGTGATTTTTCATTCTCCCATCCGTCCATCTCCTGTCGCCCAACTTTTCCTAGGAGGCATTGTCATTTTCCCGTTTGCCTACGCGATCTTTGTCTGGACTGGCAAAGCCCAGTTCCTCGACTGGCTCTATTTAGTTGGGAATATCAAGGTCGTCATCTCAGCAGTCAAGTATATACCGCAGGTCGTACTCAATCATCGGATGAGAGCTGTGAATGGATTTGCTATAGGGGTCATCATCTGTGTAGGTACCAAAATAAATCTGTTGTGAAGAATTGCACTGATTTTTCCGCAGGATATTATCGGCTCCGTCTTGAGCTTCTCCCAACTTGTCATTTCATCCGTGTTCATTGATCACGATCCTTCAGGCATTATCGCCAACCCCGCCAAACTCGGCCTGGCTGGCTTATCCTTTACTTTCGACCTCATATTCATTGCGCAAAAGTACTGGCTGTATAGGACCAAAAAAGATGACGACGAGAGGATATGAAGATATAGATCTTTAGATTTATTAACAGAGTTGTACATCTTCATTCTTGTAAGGACCTAAGTGAGCATGTAGATCTTTTCCATCACATGCCTCGTATCATGGAAACTCTCATCCTGATATCCGTTGCTTTTTCCACTCTTCAACTCTTAATCTTCGTTGCCGTCTTTTCTCCTCTTCCTGATCTTCTTCCGTAGAAAACTGCGGTTGGGGCGGAGGTAAGGTTCCTGACTCACTCTCTTCTACAGGTGGTGGCGGTGGTATCGTATCGTCTACTTCTGGGGGGGGCGGCGGGATACCATCATCTTCTGGTGGAATAGGTGGCTCTTCCACCTCTTCACTTTCTTCACTACCACTCTCATATCCCCCCAACCCTCCTAGACCTCTCTGCTTCTCCTCTAACCTTCTCTTATTCTCCTTCTCCCCTTTGATATCCCCTTTTACTTTGTCCCATGCATTCCTCCACCTGCCCCTTAGAAACGCAAAGCGCTCATCGGAAGAATGGTGAGTGAGAATGCGCATCTCGAGAATGGAAGGATTCGGGGAAGAGAAAATGGAAGTTGCGGTATGTGACATGAGTGTGAGGATCTGAGTTGGAGGCTGCAAATATGAAAAGATTGGTTTTGTTAGCGTAGCAATATATCATGGGGCATTATATTTTGGGATTTTGTCGTCAATCACGCACCTCTTCGTCAGGATCCCATCTCCCATCTGTATGCCCTACTTTTTCAACTTTTCCAGCCTCCAGGTCCTCTCTTTCCCTCTCCCTCAACCTCTCCTGCCTCAAAGCCTCCATCCACTTTTTCTTCTTTTCGTTTTTATAAGCCTCAATCTCCTCGGGATCAGACAGGTACCAGACTTCTTCAGTATCAGAGGGAAGTGACCATGACGAAGACGAATACGAGGTAGGCGAAGGCGGGGAAATTAGGGAAGATGTATTTGGTAGTGAGGGCAAAAGGTGTATTATATCATGTCTTGAGAGAGGTCAGCAAGTAATCATATTAAAAGGCAATACGTAGATGACCAGCTGATGGCTGAGATGAGATACATTCGCATGACCGACATAGCAATGGATCAGATACGATATCCGAGCAACTGTATAGCGCAATTCCACATTGTCATTTGCGCGCATAGATACCAAACTATTACCCATCCCTCGGAAAACTAGTAACCCACCTGTCTGCCCAGATCTCGTTGTTGCCCTGCACCTCGCCGGCGTATTTGATCAATCCTCCTGTTTCTGTCTGCAAGCTGGACCCCGGGTATGTCAGAGATGCCTCGTAAGAGTGGATGTAGGCGGTAGATGGGTACTGCTGCTGTGGTGACCTGGTCACAGGGGGGCGCTTCGGGGGACGAGGCATTTGGAACATGTAATGCGGAGGAGAAAAAGAATAACAAGACAACGAATGATCGATTGAGGCTTCGATGCCTTTTCCTCGATGATATCCTGCAGTGTTCGGCCATTGCCGCCTGGCTCAAGAAGCAACAACAACACGATAAGACGATACGATACATACAAATCAGCATGTGCAATTCACCAGTAATGAAAGTAACCCCCTAATGCGCTTCAAAGACATTATTACCACCCCCACATGGGAAGCAATCGGCCCCTTTCCAAGGCAAGCCACACTCACTACTGTACAGATCATAGGGTTTCTCTAACCCTCCCCGCCCGTCTCACCACTGACACATCATCAACAGTGGAACGAGAGAGCTCTCCTTCTTAGGCTCCCCATTAGCAGCATACTCCATCTCATCAGCTGATCCCGATATAGAGTTTGCTCACAGGCCGTATAACCCAGAGGAGACTTGGCCCAGTGAACTTGGGAACGGCGGACGAGTGTCATGGTCCAGGTTTGAAGCCAAGGGAGATTGGCTAGAGATTAGTTATCCGAATGTCAAGCAAGTGCCGTATTGTACAATAATGGATTTGTTCCAGCGCTTATTCAATCTTCACGTAGTTGGGATCAGCTGCGATCCGATCACGGATGGTCAGCTCTTCAGTACATGGTGCTGCTCCGAACTCGATTGACCATTCCCAAATCCGGCCGCAAACCTCTCACACCTCTTCTTATCAACATGCTCCAGCTTTCCGAGTTTGCTTTTGTTCGACAAGGTGCGGACCCTCATACTTCTGGTGCTGTTAAGTGGTATCAGGGCAATAGCTATGGTTTCGGAGGACCGGCACCTGGCTTAGACAGCACCATCAACCCTGCAGCCGCCGGATTCGGGCGCTCGCTTCTTCTCGAGCCTGGGATGTACATTATGCTTGTAAGAGCAGTGTATGACATACGACAGTTTGGCGATCCTGGGCCCGGTAATCCGCCAACCATCAAGATGTCGTCAGTCAATATGGTGCATGACGCGGAAACGCATGTCACCCAGCTTCCAGAAGAAATGGGAACTTTTCCCAGCGTGTTATCGGGATGGTTGATGGGAGAATGGGCATCTGTTGGGGTACGAGTACCTGAAGGTGCTTTGGAAACAACCGTCATAGGTGTTAGCAGCGCGAAAGTCATTTACAAGTCGACGGGTGCCGAAGCTCTGAAGCCCGTGCTCGCCGTCGAGATCGTCTCAAATATCAGTGTAGTCCCTGGACAGACACGGCTTATCGCGATGCGGGTCAGACAACAGACCCCCCTATCGCAAGAAGCTCGAACCCTAAGCATCTCTATTGACTTCCAAAGTGGAGGACAAACCCGGGTTCTTCAGTGGTCATTTCCACTTCATCATGTTACTTACGACAGACATAGTCTGACCACGAATAATCCGCGCTTTTGGATAACTTTCGCCTCGCCTTCGCTTATTACCGACAGCCATCTCAACCATCTTCCTGCTCATGTATCCTCTGCCATGATCGTTCCTCCTAAACATTCTGTTCGACACGATGCAGAGAAACCTGTCATATTAGCTCTTCATGGGGCCGGAGTAGATGTCAAAGATTCCGAATGGGGTGAGAGGATGCCAGAGGTACCAGGCGCATGGGCGGTACTACCTATAGGTAAGAATGAATGGGGCGAGGATTGGCACGGAGGTAGCATGGAAGATGCTTGGGCGGCTAGGGCGGCTGCGGCGGTTCTGCTCAGGAAAATTGACATAACATTGTCAGACGAAACTGTGTAAGGTTGGATATCACTAGAGTTGACCATTTGCTCACATCGATTGATCAGGATCATCGGCCATTCGAATGGAGGGCAAGGCGCATGGCATCTTGCCGCTAGATATCCCGATCGAGTTATTGGAGGTATGTAGAAAGTCAGCTCCCATATTAACATCAAAGGACGCTGAATGTGCATGTGTACAGTTATAGCAGCTTCTGGATGGCTCACTATTCAGCACTACGTTCCATATACAGATTAGTGAGTCTTAAGGAATAGGTTCCGTCAAAGTAATGATCAAAGCTGACCATCTTGATCGAACTAGCACTTCGAATCGCTATGCTGACCCGGCCTTGATGGGTATTTTGCTCTCCTCTCTTGCACCTTATCACAATGACCTCCATTCTTCCAACCTTTCCGATATCCCTATCCTTGCGATACATGGGGCAGATGACGATAACGTACCTCCACGACACTCTCGTGCTCATGCCGCATTAATATCTTCGTGGGCAGGTGAAAAGGACAGCTCGATCAAAGTGTTGGAGATCCCAAAAAGAGGACACTGGTGGGACGATGTTCTCAGCTCATCAGACGTTGTCGACTTCATTCAAAAGCTTCCACCTCGTCAAAGTTGGGACGAGCAACGTAAAAAGGGCTATACACTTACCACGGCTAACCCGCAAGAATGTGGTGGAAGGGCTGGTATACGTATTGTGGAGCTGGATACCCCTGGAAGGTTAGCGTGGCCGCATCGATGCAGAGATCATCCCGCTCATGCTGTTCTCTAGATTAGCACGTCTGGATGTGAATGCCAGGCAATGGAAATTGAATCAAACCGCGGAGCCGCTTGATATTCGAGGTATGAACGTTCGACGGATCGAAATAAAACCTTTGCAATCATCTCAACATTTTCAAACATACATCAGATGTCGCCCACATGGATTTTCTCCTGTCAACAACTCCGTATTAGGTCCCTTGGCCCCTCCTAGAGCCTATGGTCCCATGATTCGGATTCTGTCTTCCCCGGCCTCGTTCCATCTCGTGATCCCATCAGCTGGCGAAGCCCAGCCGCAGCACTTATCCACTGCTAAACGGATTGCTCACGATCTTTATGTTTACCACAAAGCAGATTGCGAGATTATTTCCGACCAAGAAGGGCTGGAACTTGTGGCACAAGGGCAGATAGGGCCAGGTAGCATCATTGTTATTGGCAGACCGGAGGACAATCGGTATACAGAGTGGATGGCCGCAGAAGCAAAGATCCCGAGTGAGAAATGATGATTTTGTGTTCCCGTTAGACAAATTGACATTGTGATTGTAGTTCAGTTTCCGGCTAAAGGCATCATGGTTATCAACAAAGACAAAGTAGTGTATGATAGAGGCGCAGGTACGTATGGCCGTTCCCCTTGACAATGTAGGCTAAAAGCTGAGCCCGCTTATGCAAAGGTGTCATCGCACTTCACCCTCATCCTACCCATTCCGGATCGCTGTCTTTGCTCATAGCAGGAAATGATGAATTAGGGTTGGAACTTGCAGCTCGACTGTTTCCTATTCGCACTGGAGTTCCTGCAAGTTTCATTTGTTGATGAGAAATAGACAAGCCGCTAATCTAAATGCAGTTACCTGACTGGGCCATCGTTTGTCCCAGGTCCAGATGGCAGGGTGCCAATGGATTGATAGGGGCAGGGTAAGTACAAATCTGTATTGAAATTTCATTGTTAAAGCTTTTTTTCAGGTTCTGGGGCGGTGAATGGGAATATAATGAGGCGATGTCCTGGATGGACAGATAGTGTAGAGTAGAGATCCAAGTCCTCCAACAGATGAATCGTATGAAGCTCTTCTCGTTCATTTCCAATGACGAGAACAATGCATATGGTGAAAATAAAGCATCAATGTGATACTACGGCGATATATTTACAACACTTGAGAAACAAGAAATGATTTGAATGCAATGCTTGAATCCTAAGGAGCTACAACATCCCTTTCCTTGACCTTGACTTATTTTGTCGATTATTGAGTGCCATCCACCTGTCTAAGTAGCATCTCAATCTCTGGCCCTCCTTCATTGAAAATCCCATCAAAAGAATCGAAACTCCTGTCACCCTCAGGTTCATCCTCTCCGACGTCAAAATTTGTAAAGCCGGAAGGATGGGAAGCCAACTTTTTGGCGGACCGTGTCTGAGGCCCCGAGGAATTGGGACGCGAGGGAGTGGCTCTGCTAGGTGGACCCGAAACAGTAGAATGAGTTGACGATGTGGTAGGCGCTCTACCGTATGCCCTGTCACAAGTTGATGTCTGTGGGATAGCAGGTTTTGCAGATTCTATCCGTCTAGGACTTGACCTGACACCTTGCCTTGGCTCAAGGAAAGGTGTTTTGAAGGTTTTAAGGGTCGAAACACGGGGAGGCGGTATCTTTGACGACGATTTGTTTTGTGAGCCCAGTCCTATCCGCGGGGCGGCGCCAGGTTTTACAGGAGACAAAGGGCTACGAATGGATGAGATGGAGGAGGAGTGTGACATCCTCCTGTCAAATGATGTATTGTGTGTGGGGACACAGATGAATGAGATGTCTGTCGCAGATGAATTATGCGACAAGATTGAGGATGATGAATTGCCACGCATTTTTGGGCTGGTGGATAGCTCAGCATGCTTCTGCGTAGGCACGTCGCCCTTTTTCGCTTTCTCATCTTGCAGTCTCTTTTGTTGCCTACGTTCTTTCTCTTTACTTTTCCCTCTGGTGCTATTCATTCTGTTTTCCTTCCCATGCCTCTTCGCTCTTTCTTCAGGTTGCGGTCTCTCTTCTGTTTCGCCTTTCACCGGAGAAGCCTGTAGACGGAATTGCTCCAGCAAAAGATCAAGTTGCGTCTTAGCAGACACTGATCCCGATATGTCTCCGATGCTGGCCTCTGTGGAGAGAACGCTACTGGACCCTGCCAAAGAATGTGAGGCAGAGGACGAGGGAAGCGTATTGCGGAGGCAGGGCGGAAGTGAACGGTGGTTTCGGCAGAATCGTTTGCGAGGGCGAACTGGGTCACTGATGTTCGTAGACGAGTGAGAAAGTTTTGATGAGATAGGTCTGGGTGGCTGAGTGGGGATAGGAGGATCAACAAAATCTGTTAGGAACATGAGACATAGGCATCAAGCATGAGTTTGCTTTGTTTTCTTTATGATAGGGCAACAAACAAAAAGATACTTACCGTCTTCTGTGGCCTGTAGAATTGCATCCCGTATTCGCTGATCGTGCTTCCATGCGACAAGCGGGGCTCTTGGCGAGCTCTCTGGCAAGTCAATGCTGTCGTCTAGAGCCTCCCTCTTTCGCCTGTCGACGGAATGTAGTGTTTCCATGCTTGGGCGAGTGGGAGGCGCCAAGCGGGATGAGACGTGGATGAAGAGAGTGAGAATGAGGATGTTTCTGCTTCTCCTTGTTGGAGGAGGTCAGGCGCGCCCAGGGTATGTGATGTGGCATTTGTGGGTGGTGTCCCGATCTCCACGTCACAGCGGATAAGAAGTACTCGACGAGGAGTACTTAATGGTTATCCCATCGATACACTGCGCAACAGCAACACAGCCACACCTGCACACCACCATGTCCCTCATACACGCCCTCATCGCCCGTGGAACCACCGTCCTTGCAGAACACGCAACGGGGACAGCAGAGCTCAAACCAGGTGCGCCTTCCCCTTCCCTTTCATCCGCCATTCCGCTCATGCCCCTTCAGCCGCCCAGATAACAATCCTCTCAAAGATACCTCCAAATAACTCCAAACTTACTTGTAAGTTCTGACGTGGGATGCCTAGGTAAATGAGCGTCACACTGACTCTTAGTGGTTTATGTGTTTAGACGTGTGGCAAGACCGCCTCATTCACTATGTATCCTCGAACGGCGTCATCTACCTCGTAATGGCCGATGATTCTGTCGGTAGAAGGATGCCCTTTGCGTTCCTGGCAGATCTGGAGCGAAGAGTATGTCTTATCAGCATGTGTCATTGCGTAGAGTCCTTGGAGCTGATCATCGATTTCAGTTTACTGCCCAATATGAAAGCGACGACATAGTCTCGGCAGGGCCTCACTCTCTGGAAGAGTTCGAGCCAGAGCTTGCCAGAGTAAGTTGGGTCTCTACAGTGATTACATTGGATGATTCCGGCGGCTGACCAGCTGCGCAGTTGATGCACCAATATACCTCATCCCCACCCGCTGATCCTCTCCGCCAAGCTCAATCAGATCTCAATAATGTGTAAGTTTGTAGATATATTGCCCTGTGTGATTACCTTCTTAACTCTCGTGCAGCAAGGACATCATGGTTCAGAATATCGACTCCATTCTTCAACGTGGTGAGCGTCTGGACCTCCTCGTGGACAAGACAGATACCCTTGCAGGACAAGCATACGCCTTTAGGCGCGGAGCGCGATCAGTACGGAGACAACAGTGGTGGAAGAACATGCGAATTATGGCCCTATCCGGTGTTGTTGGCCTTGTGAGTGTCTGTTGACTTGAATGCTGGAACACCTGGTCTAATGATTACAGTTGCTTCTATATCTCTTCATCGCTCAGTTCTGCGGTGCCTCCCTGGGCCACTGTCGCAGTTAGAGCTCTGCTCGTTTGGTTGTAAAATACTCTTATGGAAGTCGGGACTGCAAAACTGTTGTATGAATTGTCATTGTCGTTTTCGAGCATGATATTGAGCTATCTACATCTACAACTCGGCCAAAACTCCCATGGCCAGACTTTGAACCACTTGGTCTTCCATAGCCTTCTCAGCTGCCTCCGACAGATGTCGCTTGGGATCCAACTTGCCCACATGCCGTGTCTTCAATTGCTCCTCAGTCATAGTAGATTCCTCTTGTACGGATTTGGTGTAGGCAACAGCAAGATTGAGCATGTTCTGAGGATCGTCAGTCTCCTATCACTGGGCATGGAACAAGATTATTGATGACTCACCTCGATGGCCTTTTGGCTCCCTTGTTCCATTTCCTCAAAGTCCTTCATCTTCAACCCTTCAGTCCATCCACGCTTATGCAGGTTCAATAACATTCCCTGCTCAGCCTCCGTCTTCTTGTAGTCAATTGCCAAGCCTAATGAAGGGTCAGTTATATATTACAAATCCTGATAGCGTAATGCTCACTGTAATAATGCCTGTTAAGACCGTGAATTAACGCTTGGATACTGGGCTTGTTTAAGTGGCCAATATTGCTAGTAGTTTGTCGTGATTCCTGTCCGGTAGCAAGTGCAGCAGGGTTGATTGATCGGAAAGCGTCAATGACCACTTTCCCTCGTACGGATTGAATAGGGTCGATAACGACAGCCACTGCTCGAGGATGAAGCTGCTCGAATGACTAAGAGGGCAGATCGATCAGCACGCGCAGATCATTTCAAAGCCCAATCAGTCCTTACTTGCTGAGTGTTGACATCGACGCTCGACAGCCAACAGCCGAAACCTGGGTGAGAATGATACCAGCCGACAACCATTTCAGGTCTGCGTAGTGATAGTCATTCAGTATTAAAGTCTGCCGACGGTAAGACATGAATACACGTACCGGCCGGTCTGTTTCAGCATGTCCAGCATTTTGGTTTGGAAGACATGGTCAACGGACTCGACAGTCACGGTGGTACCACTTTGAGGCATGGCGAAGACGTCGACACATGAGATCTGCCAAACCGTAAGCTTAGCCTTGAGGAACGGGAAAATGGACCCACCGTATAATCATCAACAAATTCACCCAGCATCAGGCCCATAACCTCCATTGGAACGCCCGCTCGACCATGTTTGAGCATCTGTTAGTCAGAGACAATACCATTAGCGATACTCCACGAACACTTGCACACTTCATACCCACCTTCAATAACGCTAGAGCGGAAATATGCACTGTTTCGCCACTGTAATGCATCAGAATATCAGCATGATGCGTACTATAGTCAGCTGAGAAACTCACTTGTCCGCTACTACAGTCTGGCCGCCAGCTGCGCCGCCCATGCCCATACCTCGCCCTCCTTGAAGTAGCCTTTGAAGTCCTTCCATCTAGTATACGATTTTGTAGCTGTGTGGTGTCCCGAGTTGGTCGAGATGGAGATACGCGAATAAATGTTTCGAGAAGATATAAATGTCTGTGATTGTGGTAGCAGACAAGTGTACAACAAGGTATTGAATTGACGACGAGAAGGCAAATCCTTGACAACAGACGACAGTTGCGAGTGCGCGACACGCGAGCGTCATCTTCTATTTCACACCGCTGCCTATAATTATCAACTCTATCAAATCTCATGTGACAAGCATTTCAACAACAAGCCTCGGTAGTTTAGTGGTTATAATTTTTCACTTGTAGCGTATCTACATGATGAAAGGGTCCTGTGTTCGACTCACAGCCGTGGCATCATTTTTTGCTTTTTGCTCCCTCAATGAAATGATGCGGTTCAGACAGTTCGATACTTCCTAATAAATGCTTCCATTGGCTTCCTTCGTCGATGCTCGCTCTTTACTCCGTACATACTTACATCAATCGATAAAGTCCATTGTATACATGAGGGTACTTCGCATGCATGGAAAATTATCCAGTCGAAGTGCGTGGGAATAACCTTAACATGGCTGGAGAAGATGATGATGCACGACGTTGCGTGTGCAGAACTAACTGCTGCTGCCGTAAACGTCACGAGTTCCGTTCGGTACTGTATCCGGTTGTTCATGCAATGAATTTACAGTAATAGTAGTTTGTAATGCACCACAACTTCCTTTCTACAACTAAACAGTTATTTCCCCTACTGCTTTCAGAAGGCCCTCTTGCCATATGACTCTCGCATGATACTTATCATGCGTCATAGTCAATGCAAATTGAGCCAATAATCAAAGTGCCAAGCACAGCCTTCACTCCTCATCACTTCCTTTTCGAGATAGACGGCTGAACAGCGCCACCATGTCTGAGGTACGCTTAGCCATCTATGGTGAACCACTAGCTGACGACAACGTAGTACCAAGCGCTTAAGGCCCGAGCTTTGGAGATGCAGCGAGAGAAGGAGGAGGCTATGAAAAGGGAGTTGGCTGCAAAACAAGAAAGGGAGAAGCAACTTGCTCGTGAACAGGAAGAGGTAGGTTCCTTGTGATCATTCATCTCGGTACAAAAAATGTTTACCTTCCATCAGCGGCGGAAGCGGCTGGAAGAAGCATCCAAGGAAGCTCGTCGACGTGAATTAATGCGCGCACATGAAGAGCTAAATCGCAAGACGGGTGGCGCAGGGAACAGTGTCTCCCAAGCAGAGTATGACCCCTTTGCAGAGGACGTGAAGCCTATTGCTACATCCAATATTCCTAAGGTAGGTATTTTACCGACTGCTATTTGGGAAATCTTTGCTGATAACCTCCAGCCTTCTGCCCGAGGTGGTCCTTCCAAGATTTCTAAGGCTTCTTTAAACAGGCCTGCGTCATCCACGTCGGCGAAGACAGGCACCAGTAATAAATCAGGAAATTCAAAAACTGGAGCACCTTCTAAAGGCTCGTCCCCACCAGTCGCAGCTGTGTTAGGCCGCAAAGAGAAGGCTGCTCGCCTTTTTGCTCAAAAGGCCAAAAAGTCTGCAGCGGACAGTCTATTCTCAGTCCGGTCGCTCGTAGAATCGCGCGAGCCTGCACAGGTGCGCGTTAAGCCACGCGCAGGGCCATCTCAAGTTCCTCCTACATCCATGAAGACCGAAATGAGAGGGAAGGCGAATGGGGGTGGACGGAACGCCGCTGTGCGGTCTCGGCTTATGATGAATGGAAAAGAAGAACTGAGAAAACTTTGTCCTGACCGGGATGTCAGGGACAGGAGAAGCATTGATGAGATTTCCAGGGATCTCAAGGCAAAGCGCTTACTGACAGATGAGTCTTCCTCGCAAAAGAATTCAAGGCCCCTCACGGCTAGTATGTCCAAATTATCAATTCCGTCATCTAAAGCTCGTGAAAAGCGACCGATATCGGATCCGCCTTCTCAGAAAAGGCGCCGCTATTCTCTTGATGACTCTATAGATTCTGAGTCCGATTCGTCCTCCTCTTCGCAGGCCAAACGTAGCTCCAAAAAGCGTTCGCGGTCACCGCCCAGTCACTTTTCAGAACCTTCCGCTGCCTTTATATCCGCTGAGATTCAGGCCATGTTCCGAAGACCCGGTCGTTCGGCGCCCAAATATGCAGACGATTTCAGCGATGCTTCCAGCGACGACATGGAGGCTGGTTTGAGCGATGTAGAAGTAGAAGAGAGGAGAGCAGCGAAGATTGCGCGATTGGAAGATGAAGCTGCCGAGAAGGAGGAGAGAGAACATAAACTGAGGAAAGAAGCACTGAAGAGGCAGAAATTGAAGGGCGGAAGGGCTTAGAGGAAGTCCGTTCAAATTGTTTACTTTCATGGGAAACTCTGTTGTTTTACTGTACACTGCCCCGACCATAATGATGCATAACTCTCGTTGGTCTAATTGCCATCTGTGGTGTTTGGGAAAACAAGCGTCTGACCTATGTCAGTTATGACAAATCTTCCTTTCTCGGCCTCAGTGGTATCCCATTCTCGGCTCACGCCGTACAATCTGCGACATCTTCCAAAGTCTACTCTTGTTCCTCTCGCCTCGTCTGCGTCACAGAACGTTCCCCAATGTATCCCCAGTGTTCTCTCGCTTTTAATGATGAGGTGTATGTCAAGTGAATCTGCTGGTGAGCAGTGGAGGGATGAAGTGAGAATATACTGATCTAAAGACAGCGATAAAACGGTACGAAGGAAAGGAAGTGACGATCCAGTTGAAAGAGGAAGGAGAGCCAGATTGAATGGTGCGTAGTAATCGGCAATTTCTTGATAGAATCTTGGTCAGCGTGGAATGAAAAAGGTAAAATAATGGCAGAACACACGCTGGAAGGCAGGACAAATGGCGTCAGGGTCGCCTTCGGGAGCACTTGCATAGCGATACCCGGTGTCTCTATGATGTTAAGTTTCATGAGCAAGGAATCTGACAGATACCGTGAGCAGTGCCCGAACCTACCCTCCAAAATAGATCTTGAACCCCTTCCAGTCATTCATTCCCCTTTTCAAAACTTTACCAGCATCGGCTGCTTCAACTGCACCTACACACCAGCTTCCCCACAGCGTTGTCATGTGGTCAAGTACGCTTCTACCAGAGCGATGTTGAGCAGGTGTGAATGCGACCTTCAAAGTGAGTGCTGAAGTATTTATCTTGGCGATGTCTTCAACTATACTCTCCTTGTTCTCATAATCGTCAGGAGGATAATGAGGATCATAGTCCACATCTGGAGAAGCCTCAAATGATAGAATGGCTTCGCGCCACCAATCCAACTCTGTCACTCTATGAGATGGTATGCCAGAAGCAGTAAACCATTGTTTGAGCCCTAGTCCCAAAGTCAATAAATGCGTGTTAAACAAATGTGACTAACCTATAGGCACAAAAAAGTGGATAGTGGCCTGATGATACTTCCACAGGTCCATTATAGTGTTGTAGTCCAGATGGTCATCTACCGCTATTAGGCAAAGATCCCTATAACCTTCCAGAGATACTCACAATGGTCATGGGAGATGCAGCAGATATGTATTTCTGGTAGCATAGAGACGGAACAGGGGGGATCCATGTATCTTGCAGGGCCAATGTACTGGGTGGGCGAGCATCTGAAGATGGCATGTCAGGAAGAAAGAAAGGCAAATGTAAGGTGGCCTACCTATATGAAAATATAGGGTCGAATATTATCCCACATGTAGCCCCACCTCTATTAATTTGCTCCTGATTCATGTTCCTCCATGGTATCTGCACCAACACACCGGCATGTCCCAGCCAAGTGACTCTCTCTCCTGTCTTCGAATTGCCGCCCCAATCTGGCTCTACCAGCCCCACGGGTGGGTCCCTCCAGTCGTCTTTTTCATCTCCCTGTCTGATGTCTGAAAATTCTGGCCGGATATAGATTTTCCTCTTTTTGATGGAATCAGATTCTGTCCAGATTGGTTCACTTTCATAGTCATCTTCTTCCTGATCTCTATAAGGCTCGTCCCCATCAAGAAATCGGTTTCCCTGGAAGAATGAGGGATGAGGAGCAATTGATGCTCCGCGCTGGTAGGCTTGATAAGCGTCCCACATGGAGGCTGTTCTGTATGAAGGCCATGGGTTGCGAAAGTACTTGGGTTTGGCTATCTCCTGGAGATGGGGAGGAGATTTCGCGGGTGTGCCGTGGTGGTCCCTCGGCAGGTCTGGGGTGGGAGGTATCTTGGCCACGGTGGGTGTGAGCATGGCGTGGTAGGGAACTAGTAGCACAGTACATAATAGCCAGAGAGCAATAGTGGCTAGTTGGTGAAGGAAAGACGGCCGGAACCAAATACGTCATCAGGTCAGGCCAACAGGAACGATCTGATGAATGTTTCTCTTGTCTTGTCTTATCCAAGAAACCGAACACTGCCCCCATGACTTGCTAGGTTCTCTGTGTCCCGATCTCTGTGCGTATCTTCTCCACAGCCTCAAGCCCCCCATACCATGCTTTCCACCCCGGCTACCTCTCCGCCCAACCTCCGTCGCCCCTATTCTCGACAGTCCCCCGGCACAGAGTTCCTACACTTCCTGTTCCGCCTCGCACGCCTGGCATCTGTCCCGTGAGTACATTTCTTTACTAGATCTACCCATTGACACACTCTCTCACAGCATCATTGCTCCTTTGCGGCTTCTTTATCAAACCCTCACAGCTCCTCTCACCATCTCTCTTCTACTCAAACTTATCTTCCTTTGTTTCCTCTCTTTGATATCATTGGTACTTTCGGTATTCGCCGTTGGAGCTTTCTTCTGGACATGGTCTACTGGGGGGCCGATTGAAGCTGAAGGCTGGCTTGTTTATGGGTGAGATGCAGCAAATCTTTCTCGACCGGCGGGTGAGCTGATTGCCCTACACGAAAGATCCAGGAAATTTAGGCTTCCCCATACGAATCTCCAAGTGCCATTAAGCAGCATAGTAGAAGATGTGCGATACGATATTCAGGTTGAGATGGAACTCCTCAGACCAAGGAAGGGGTCAGATGCGCTGGGTAAGTGATGCGTTCATGTTTCTCTCTTCTATTAATGGCTAACCAGCTCAGATAACTTTATGCTGTCTCTTGACTTGATGTCAGCAAAAGATCCCCAGACAGCTTTGATGAGTGCTGCTCAGCCAGTATGTACAGTCCATTATCCTCGGTATAGCGCTGACCATGGTTCATTAGACCTTGGCGCCTTCGCCTCTGCCAGAATCGTTCATCACTCTGCCTTCTCTCTCCACTCGTTTCATCCCACCATGCGTTCTTCCATGGCCTTTTCGATCCTTTTGCCCATCCAAAATAATTGGATATGGTGATCCTGTTAACCAAAAGGTGTTGCAGAGACGCGCTAAGGCCGGTTTTTCGGGGCCGGCTAGTACAAAAGACATAGTTCCTCTCAGAAAAGACCTTATGGAAGGCGTGTTGTTGAAGCCTAGCAGGGTATCCGAATCGGTAATAGGTTCAATTTTCCTTAGCATAGGGCGGGAGGACTTCTTCATGGGGGACTTTGAGGGGGAGAGTCATTCAAGAGAAGTCAAAACCACTGGCTGGGTTGTCGTGCGCTTTATTCCCCGTCCTTCAGGTATCAGGTTGGTTTCCTACTTGATAGATTATCAGCGGAATCATTACTCACATGCAGTAGGTGGCTTATATCTGTACATCCCTTCCCTCCCCTCCTTCTGTTACCGCCTCTGTCACTTTCACTCACCCTGCTATCGTCCATCTTTGGATATGCAATGATTACCGCTATCCGGCGGAAGCCTTCAAATTCCCGCAAATCCAAAAAGACGCTGAAGGCATCGAATAGGTCTCAGTGGATCAGAGATCCCAATGCGCGCTCAGGCCAAGAGGTGATTGAACGCCAAGCAAGAGTACAGGATCGAGCGGGGAGGACGCGGCGAGCTAGTAATTATACCGACGCCGATTCCACCACATACTCAGAATCGAGAATACCTACCGAGAATACCAACAGCGCTTCGACGTCTGAGATAGGGGATAGAAGTAGTGTCGTTATATCAGATGATGAGAGTACCTCGTCTCGATAGCTCTACTGATAAATGAACACAACGTTATGTATTCAGTTATTTGTTATAGATGTACATGTTGGCTATTCCATGTCCGGGATATAATTGTGATGATAGATAAAACTTCATCCTATGCAGCTAGTAACTGCGCATTTTCTAATCATGATATAATAAATACACACGACGTACAACAACAGAACTGAATTAATCCAATTCCACATTCTTTTGGAAGCGCCTGCTTAACCCAGCCACGTTCTTCTTCTTCTCGCCTCAGATAACTCTGCAAGTCACATATCCTGCTCACTCGATATTCCTTTTAAAATATCGAGAGTTGACAGCATACCCGCTCAGCATTCCGAATACTGTTTCCCCTACTGAAAGGTAAGAATCGATGAAAGAGCGGATGGCGGTGTCTGTGAAGAGAGATGTCTGGATGCTGTAGCCGGTTGCGCGCCCAGTCAAGGAGATATTGGGCCATAAAGTAGTCATGCGATGAAATGAAGGTGTATGAATGAATAGTTGATCAAAAAGACAAACACAATCAATGTCAATAACAGAAAACGCTTCTCAGTACACAAATAATGTAGTGACTTACGAATAGCCCGTCGATTTCTTGACCCCCGCTAGAATAGTAGATATGGCTAGAAGGTCAAACACAATATGACCCAGACGTCCAAAGCCAAACATATTGCCGTTCAAAGAAAAGAGAGTGGAGATTCGAAAAGCGGTCGATTATGCAGTGAAGCCTCGCCTGAGTCTGGCTTTCCTGATATGGGACGCGGGGTGGGGGTGGTCTGATTTTGCCGTATTGATGGCAATGGAGACGATGACTGGTTGTGCACCTGAGGCTTTTGGGAGGGAAAAGAGAAGAAGCAAAGAGGAGGAGAGGACTGCGTGACAAGTTGAAGTGAAGTGAAAAGGAGAGATCGGATGGTGAACGATTCGGCCGCGACCATTCAGCTGCTCGCCGCACGCACTAAGTACTACTCGTAGTATTCGTACTGCTTTTTCCGTTCATTTTTGCGTTCTTTCGCTCGTTAATAATGATTGGGTTCGAAGGGCTGATTGATCATTCACTTCAACATATATCATAAACGATGTCATCGATGCTTGGGTAAGTGGAGTCATTAGGTTTTGTAGGTAATTGCAGTTGGCATGCGTTTATACGGCGGGTTAGTCGTTGGCATGATTGTGGTGGACGAAATGATCGTGGGGAAGAAAAGCTAATGCCATGCTCTCTGCTATTAAGCAACATCTCGAAAGAAAAAATGGCTCTCACGAAATGTGCTTTACATCACATTGATAGTAAACTGAAAATTATGTACTTCAACTTTGAGCATCGTAAACGTAGAATCTCAGAAAACGCGCGCTTCATTATCATCTTCTCACTCAGTCTTTTGAAATACAGTTCACAGTTAACATTACACAAAAAATACTATAGGTAACAACATGGTGATACATCCAGAAGGTCATTGGCCGGGGCTGTAGGACATTGGTAGATCGATATGATGATTCAAATGTCTAGCAAATGAAAACTGTCGAGCAAGAACGGAAGAAGAAACACCTTTCATAGATCTGCATATCATCGAGACTCGTGATCGAGAGCTAGCACAATGGAAGTTAAACGCTCTTCTTGACACCAGCTGCGGAATGCTTCATCCACTGAGTTTGCAGACCCATGTACGACGTTATGACTCTGTTGGGCGTCGACTAGATCAGCGTACCATCCTCATTTGTGGTAACCACGTCCTATACTCCACTTACCCAAATGCGCCGAGGGTGCCTTCGTTCAAGTTTGAATAGCCAAGGCCGGTAGCAGGGATCCAAACGTCTAGGGAGTCACTGATGAGCTGAGAAAGTATACTCTGCCTTTGGCTGAGAATATCGTCAGTCATCCTCATGAAATAGAATGTCATAAAACGCACGCAAGCAAAGCTCTTCCGCGCTCTCGACGCTCAGCCATCTGTCGAGCAGCTTCCTCGCTGCTCTTCCCCTCCCTCTCCTCCTCTTTGGCGACCTGCGAAGACAATGCAAACCTTCGGCTGTCTGCGCGTAGCCGAACGAGAGAGGCCGAAGATGAGACAAGCGAACATACAATTCCGGCAAACCAGAATTTATACATCAAGCGCACATATCGCTGGGTGGTGCTGCAAGCATTATCAAAAAACGTTTAAGGAAAAAAAGACTTCTCTGACGGCACTCACACCTTATCAAACTTCAGGAATCTGACCTGGGCTAACCATACAATCATATCTGCAGTGTGAAAACCGGCATATCCAATCTGTCGACCAATTTGAGCCAGATGGGCTATTTGGCCTGGACCTTTGAGAGAAGTTCTATCTCGAGGTCGGATTATCATCTATCACCGTTCAAAAGAACAAAGATAGTTGTGCCAACTCACACTGGTCGCTGTGCCAGGTTCACCGCCGATTGGAGGAACTCGGCCGGACGAAAGAGACGCATTACTGGGTATTCACCATATCAGCATGCATGAAATTAGCCACGGCTGGGAAGGAAGTATCGGGGGTCATCCCGCCTCCTTTTAAGCTTTATATGGGTTACAAATTTATAGCCCACTCTCACCTTTTCTACCATTGGCAAGTCCAGTTTTCAGCCCCTCGAAACGAGAAGCGGACTCGATGCGGCCTCGACTAAGCAAATACCAAGAAACAAGTCGGGCCAGGTATTGAAGCAACCTGGTTACCTGTATACCAAGTAAAGACGCCTTGTTCAGCCAGAATTCCTTAATCTCAGTTAGAAACACTCTTGCCGTACCTTATCACGGCCAACAGTGGTGGCCAAGATAGCCAGTGACTGGTTGACTTTTGGGTGTAGTATGACGTTTGTTGCGAGTGTACTCATGGCAAAGGATATGGGGGGTGATCCATGACACGCTGAATGGTTGGAGACACTGTTTATATGGGTTCTAACGGTGTCCTATGTTTGCGTGCCGCCCAGTCGCACGAAGCTTCCGGTGTCCCTATAGCCGGTGAACGCGATCCGGCGACGAACACATGGCACACGCATTTTACGACGCGGCGCCTGCGCAGCGAACGACGTATGTGGCACTTTCGGTGATCGCCGACTAGGGAGTTGCCGCTGCTGCAGCAACAACAGACAACTTGTACGAAGCGAGTGCGGGTGTTGATAGTAATAATGAAAAACGCAAAAAACGCTTGTTTGATCTCCTTTACTCTCCAAAAAATGTTCAAGCGACTCCCTGGAACCCTTTTACAGTCCTCGTTTAGGCCTCCACAGGTCTGCTCTCAATGCCGCAATCAATCTCAACTTCGTGCACCGGTGCACATTTCCCAGTTCCCTCGATATGCCTCTACTATCTCGGACAGACAGACTAAGCAGGCTCGTATGAGCAAGCTCCCTGTATCTCATAAGCCTCCGAAACGACGATTAGAAGCCGCTTCTCAACCACTGCGAAATGCAGCTTCTATAACAAGAGGGCCGGTTTTGCAGTGTATTGCCCATACAACAGCAGAGAAATATGATCTTGTGGCTCTAGGCACAACTCTCCAGACTTTAGGTGTCCGATGGGACGAAGTACCAGAAGGCGACCCTGATAGGGCGCTGGTCATTGGACCATGGAAAGGGCGGGGTGGAGCAGAACGTCTGATTAGCGGAAAGGACGTTCTGTCCACCCCCACCATAGCTAAGAGCCCTGCGGTCGAATGGGCCGAAAATGAGGGGGTGGATCTGAGAGATATGGGATTTGGCTATGGAGAAAGAGGCGAAATATGGGTATTTAGCTCGGGATCCTTTGTTACATGGGGCCTAACTGAAGAGGAGGGGAAGGCGTTTTTGAGACAGGTGATCAGAGGTGGTCGGGATGTTGAAATCAACCGAGTGTCTCCGAAGGAATACGAACTAGAGGAAGTGGATTTTGTCGTCGATCCTACAGCGTGAGTCTGGAAGCCGGTTCCCTTGGAATGCCGGTTCCTTTGAAATGCTAAAGGTGCCGCAGTAAAACACACATCCTCGGTAACCTCATCCTTCTTGGTCGACCACCTCAGCTGTCGACTTTTCACTACTCCCCTTCTCTTGCTTCTTTATTAGCCAGATATACCTTGTCACTATCACTTTCCCGATCATCATCCTTATCTGTCCTTGAAGAGCGGCTGGACAATCATTTAGCATCTGTATCAATTCTGCCCAGGGCTTTAGAAATGTATGGACGTCAGCCTTTACCTCGTAAAGAGGTGATCAGAAAAATGGGAGAATTAATGACTTTGAGGATGGCGGTCAACACAACTGGTGGAGGACTGGATGATACCCCTGAAGTATGCTTCCCTCTTGACATTGGACCAGTTCTGACCATTTCACTTTAGTTCTATTGGTCTGAACCCGAACTAGAATGTGAGTCAGACGAATTGAGAGACGAATTCAGGTCAGACTGACATGCTTTAGCCTATTTCGACTCTGTTGCAAGCGAGTTCGAAATAAAGGAACGTATAGATGTTTTTAACAAAAAAATCGACTACGCTCAAGAAGTGCAAAGCACCCTGCGGGCACTTTTGACCGAGGTAAGCATTTGGCGCTATTTCATTTTCGAAGAGCTCACATCATGCAGTCATCGGGGCACAGGATGGAGATTATCATTATATTGCTCATCAGTGTGGAAGTTGTTGTCGTAAGCACTCTAATTTCTATCGTCGCGGCGCAGGCCACAGATTAACTATACGACAGGTTCTTATCCGTGAAGGTCCCGACCTTATTCACAAGCTGTTGGAGATCGTCGGAGTGGTCCCAGCAGAAGCTGAAGATATTACAGAGGATATCCAGAGGGTCGCCGATAAGCTACCTCCATTAGGTACCATTTCATCGCCAGCGATTCATCACACAACAACCCACTGGGCAGATGGTCCTGAACGATACGTATAAACTAATAGATTCCAAGACTTGCATGCACTTCTCATAGACGCCTTTCGTTAAACATAATTGGCCAAGCCGTTACAGCCTCAAACTTATACGTACAAGGATCAAGCCACGATAGCCTACTGACCAATGAAGTCTGGGGCCTGGAGTATGTCCTGGTAACTGTATGTTACTGTAGGAGATTACCGGCCCCGATGATGAAGATATAAAGAAAGCAGCATGTAAAGACAAGGAATGACAATTACATCTCTTTACTCCTCTGTTCATTGTAAAAGCGAGGCATATGCTCAATCATCGGGTCAACAAATGGGTCCTCTTCCTTTCTTGCGTTTTTCTCGAACATCACTGATTTGTTGTTACAATGAGGATATATCTTGAATGAGGCAGTCCAAAGGGAAAACCTTAAAGACTTGTATAGATATATTTCTACACTCGCCAAATCGATATAATGATGACATGGAAACTTTCGCATCTTATGTGTACTTCCAGTAATATATAAATCTTCGAGATAATTATACAGCTGCTCATATTCATGGAGGAGGACAAAAAAACGTCTTGGAGTAGTGCGACAGTGGTTACTCGGTTCGATTAGAATTATGAAATTCCTCATCGAATGCCGTCAGGCGCGCAGGTTCGAGTCCTGCCTGCTCCTATTTTTTTTTTTAGCTGTCCATCTTCATTCATTATAACTTTTTTTAGTGCTTGTTGCGACGCTTCTACTTAAAACTGCCATTATTCTGTTGGATAGCGTACACCATAAGGTTGTATGAAATGAAGATGGACAGCAAAAACAAAAAAAAGTTAGGAGCAGGCAGGACTCGAACCTGCGCGCCTGACGGCATTCGATGAGGAATTTCATAATTCTAATCGAACCGAGTAACCACTGTCGCACTACTCCAACCAATAGAAAAATAAAGACAGCCAAAACCCTATGTGTCCTCAGCCTATTAACACGATTATCGACTAGTTATACCGGCGGTTTTCTTGCAAATAGTAATTTTCCCTCGCAGTCACATGTGCAACAATTAATAAGTATGAGAATCATGATTTTTATGCCAATAGAAAAGGTCCACATAATACCGGTTTTTGTTTTTAACCGATTTTCAGAAAAAAAAACAAAAGATCGGCGATTTCACTGTGAAACACCTGATTGAGTTCCAGGTGACGTACGAATTCAGACCGATTTTGGACCTTACGTAGCTAGGTAGATTTCCACGGTCTTATTATGCACCACTCTCGACCATTCAAGTACCACTGCACATAGGTAACCATTATCCCTATCAATTATGCCTCGTACCAGCAACAAATTGAATTCTACCCAACCGGGCGATCTATCCTCCTAAAGGAAGACAGCAGCCACCGATGCAACCAAAGGTACGGCTCACGTTCGTTCAATTTGAGTCCTCTCAGGCAGTCTTTTTGCTTTCCTCTTCTCCCCTCGAGATTGCAGAGGCAACAAATGACTGACACTTGTTTGGTAGCGAAGCTCCTTCCCTTCCCATGCCCGGCTCTTCCCCTTTACCCGACAACTCGTCCTTTACCCATCTGGTCAACGAAGAAATGGAGGACCTAGCCGGGCTGTATTTCTCTGTCAGTTTGTTACCTCGGGTAATCCAATTCAATGAAATCTGTGGCAGAGGATGAGCCTATTCCGACACAAATAGGCCGCTTTGATCTGTTCCTTCATCTCTGGCATCGCACATGGCCAGAGACCTTTCGCGATGACGTTCGCATATATCGGGGATATTCACCTGTGTTCTGAATCATATCGAAACCTAATCGGCCTTCTAGAGCCTATATGACATCCCTCAGCTCCCCGAGGGCATCCATCTTCACTATCTCATAGGCCATTCTGGCAACGCATCCTCGCTTTGGCAGATTTCCCAAAACCTTCGGTATTGCCCCTGGCTATGTCGTCCGCTATACTGCATGTGTACTCAAGACTATTTCAGTAGATGGCCTGCGAAAGGCTCTGCGGAGAGAGAAGATGCCAAGAAGATGGAGGGAAAGGGCGAGCGGCGGCAGAGGGTGGCTGATCCTCCACAGCAAATTGGCGACATGGTCCTATTTTTGTCCCAGATTGTGCATAGCTTGACTGTCGATGAAGTTCGGAAGCAGTTGCGGACTAAATGGGCGGCAGATCCGGATGTCTCAGAGGTGGAACGTCAGCGGGCCTACTCACTGTTAGACTCTCCTGTTGAGCTCTCTTCCTCCTCTCTCCGCAAGAACGTAAAATCACTCTATCGGCAGTTTGAGATTGAGCCTGAAATCGTCGTTCATCCCAAGTGCCCTACCTTAGAGTGTCAGAATGTTCTGTACGATGGTGTAATCCATAAAGGTTTCGACAAAGTACCTGCCAACTGTCCGGATTGTGACACATGTCTAAAGGGAGCCGATAGAAAGCTTCTCACGGAGTCATTTCCTTTCCTAGGTCTACATTGGGATCCGAGCCCGAATACCTCTTCAAGCTCGAAGGGCTCGAACGACTAGTTGAACAGCAGAAAATTTCTCCGCCACCAGTTGGACGGAGCTCTTTATCAAGATGACGATGATGAAAGAGAGGATGGCAGCCTTCTGTTGACTCTCAATTTCTCCACTGACTGGGCCGATCCGTCCAAATCCCGAAAGGATCCGGCGCGGTCACTGGGCCCTCTAGTGATGCAGTTGGCCGATCTTCCTAACCAATATCGGTCGCAGTTCCTCGGCACGATGTTACTGGGGATCACTCCTGCTCCGAAGGAGCCTCCCGCCTGTCTTCTTCATCGCCCTCTTCTTCCCTTGTGTCACGGCGCTATGCACAAGTGACGCCCGAAACCGCCACCTCTCTCGGCTGCCGCACCAAAGCACCTCCACCTCCGACGACCGCGGCCAATCGTCCCAATTCTCTTTGGCATGTATCAATCTGACGATGGCTTGCAATCTTGGAAAAGTTTCTATCTTTCTGCATAAGTCTATTCGCAAGGAAGTAGCGACCCCAGACGTTGGTTGATCCGTGACACTCCTGTTCCGTCAGGCCTCGGCTATTCTGTCCTCGTCCTCTCCTTTTCGCCACCCTCCTTGATTGAGCGTCGGGCATTACGCTGACCGGCGTGACAACCCTGACACCTTGGCAGTGGAGCTTCTCGCTGCACATTGTGATGGGTTATGGGTCAAGACGTCAAAATATCCAGAAGGTACGTCGCATTTGCTTAAATTAGCCATTTCTGTTGACATCATATTTTAGGGCGACTGATCTTTGTTAACCTTGGCTCGATTTGTTGCGACCGACCTGCTGCTGTGGCTGTTACCGGGTGCCCTCACTACAAGAGGAAAGACTCGCCATGCCTCAAATGTCTGACTCCCCAAAGCAAGCTGTACCAATCCGGTCTTTCTTACCCTCTAAGGTCCGCCAAGGAGCATTCGCTTGCTATGAAGACTCAGCAGCGGGAATTCCTACGGCAATTTGAGGAGGCACCCCAGGTAGCAAATGTCGCACATGTCTCTCGGCGAGCAGGGAAAAGAACCTTCACACAAAAGGCAGCACTGGAAAGGATATCCGACTCCGTGTTCGCCGTAAAAGGTCATCCGTCGATCTTCGATCTTTTCCCTGGCTTCGACAAAGTCGCGCGTGCCGTCGTCGAGCCAATGCATGCCCTCCTTGAAGGAACTCTTCCTTGCTACATTGGGAAGGTGATATTGGGAAATTTTTGTTTGATGCCCTCTGTCGATTGGGACGTAGAGGAAGATGGAAGCTGCTTTGGGCGATGCATTTTTCTACTGGAAATGCTACGCGTTTTATATCTTTTTCTACGTCTACGAACTGACCCATCTTTCCCATCCCTCGGGGACCTTTTCCTTTCTCTTTCTTCGACTCCGATCTCCCGAGGGCCTCTTCTGATCCGGTTTCTTTTCCCTTCTCCTTTGCTCTCTTCTTCCTCTCCTCCTCGGCTAATAGCGATCGCCCTAATTATCCCGTCCTCTCCGCGTCTTATCGTCTTCCGACTCCTCCGTTCTGCTAAACACTTTTTTCTCTCCGTTCTTTACAGTTCTCTCCGAAACTACAACACTACTAGTTCGCTCTGCGAGAACTTTGAACAATTAGACACCATTACTCCAATTGCGCCAACCATGTCGGCTGAAGTCCAGTGCATGGAGGAGGACGAGGGGCCACTCCCGGCTCTTGCTCCTAACCGTTACCTCAGTGCAGAAGAGGCTATCTGCCAAAACTTTCGCTCCCGCGCTCTGTTGGTCTTCCTGCGCTCTGTTAGTCTTTCTGCCAGTGCAGCGCTCTCTTGTTCGCAAATACCTTACGTGCCTTCGCCCATCAGCTCCCGTTTCCCTAGCCGTTCTGAAGCTAGCGCTCTTTCTTCTCCTGCTTCTCCGCTCCCCAGCGCTGATTGCGATGCATCAACAGCTACCCTCAATGTACTATCCCCCACTCACCTGCTTTTTCAACCGGAATCCTTCTCCGCCATCAACCCATCCTGAGTTACACCTGCAGCTTCGCGCCGTTGCCACCGGTACTCCCGGTGACCTTGACCTCACAGAGTTAAAAACCAGTCAGCCTCAATTATTTGAACAGCTGTCACCTGGCGAGTTTGAGAAAGAAACCAATGACCTCCTCGCGGTATTGCCACCTGCTTATCAATCCTTTCTTGATCTTTGTCATCCGTCCTCGGGCACTGAGAAGGGGATAGACAAGGGAAGTCTCAACTTACAATCGAATGAGAAGAGGCAGCAGGCAGGCTTATGTCTCAGGAGCTGATCTCGAGGTTCCAATCACACGAAGGTTTGGCACGCCGCAGAGGGAAATCTGTATCGCCCTTATGTTGAATGAGTGAGTAAATGGGAGCAGCGTAGATTTGCCGAGAAGGAGTGAGAAAGTTGGTGGCAGATTCGTTTCATGGTTCGTAAAAGAATCTATTAGTTTCTCTTCTTCTCATGCATCTCATAGACATCACACAACACCTTACATTTCTAAGGACGCCAGCCGAGCTGAGGAGAGGTGCAAATGTTTCGCGGGTATGAGCTCATGCGTGGGGGAGCGCTTGAGACATTAGGATTGGGGGAAGGAAGCATAAAGAGGCAAATGGACAGCTAAATCTCACAAAACTACTAACGATACATGAACATTGTTTGAGATCGAACACAGCGACATTGTTGAGTTGCGGAAGAAAAGAGAGTTAGAGATAATATATACAACAGTTCGAGCTTTTCGCTTCCTGTCCTACCGGCGTTTAAACCCAGTCTTTCCTTTTCTAATTCCCATAATCCTTGAGGACGAGCTTCTCGTTTCTCTTCCAACGCAAGCCGCCTCTTGATGATTCCTTTATACACTTCAGCCCTTTGGCGCTCGCGTTCTAACTCCACCTGAAATCGCTCCTCGCGGACTTCATCGATCGCCTTCTGTGCTGCCAGAGTTTGCTTGAAATGGTCTTCCAACTGCTCCCGAATCTAAAGACAAAGTATCAGTCCACACGCCTTTCAAGGTAGGACTCAACACTTACGCGTAACCTGTCCTCTTTAAGCTTTGTACGAATCTCGCTCAGCTTGCCGTAAATGGATTTTCTTACATTCCGTTTGAGCATCAGAAAGATTTAATGGGGTGATTAAAATAGACGTTATTAATAGCTCAAGGGATTTCCTTTATTGGTGTCACCACCATCCATTGCAAGGCTGGCTTCATCCCCCATATTGGCACTATCACTACTGCTGTCATGGTTGGTAGATTTTCGGCGAGGACGACGGATAGTTACATACCGATATTAGACATTGAGCATATACACGAAATAAAGGAGACACTTGCAATCGTTGATAACATCTGTGCAGGGCCTGCTGTTCCCATCTGCTTTAAAGCCCTCAAAAGAGTAATCTTCTGCTTCAAAGCCCTCTATCGAGTCAAAAAGGTAATCTTTCTCCGGAAGAAGGACAGTCATTTTTTTGGAACCGAGGACACTTCGCTTCGCCTTCTCTACCAAGCCATGTATTGATTCTTTCCAAGCGACCTGAAGTCTGCACAAAAGCTTAGACTCGAGGACCGTCGAGTTGCTGATAATTAAATTATTATCGTCACCGACGGACCCTCCACCGGCTTCCTCCACTAGCTTTTTTTTTCCATCGACAACCCCGATCTCCTCTCCTTA
>NC_026745.1:615000-622500 GCF_000149245.1 Cryptococcus neoformans H99
TAAAACGCCAGAGGATTGTATATCTCAATTTATCAACCTTGGTCTGGATTACGGTTTTAACTTTTCTCTTTTCCATCGTCACCTCGCATACATGCTCGAGTCCCATCTTTCCCGAGTGGAAAAAGTCTGGTTCAATTCTCTCACATCGCAAGTGTCTGCAATAGAATGGTTGGATGGAAGAGGTATCAATTTCAGGAAGAAGAGAGGGACTATCTGGGATGCGCGTCGAGGCTACAGCATTAATGATGTATATTAATTGCAATTTGTGCGGGCGATGTGGCGCAGATTAATGCATGAATTGTCGTATAGATCGTAATACAGATTCTGGTTGTACAAACATTGTAATACTTTTACTCCCGCTGGTCCACATAAGAACCTTCTATGTTCAGCCCTTCCTGCCGTTGATCACTTGCCTTTGTACGGCGTACGTCACTCATCTCCATTGCCTCGTTGTCACCTTCCCTTTCGATTCTTACTCTATTCTGGCTCCGCCCCCTTGAATGTGAACGTGAATGTTGCGATTCAACGGCTGTGTCGCCATCGAGATCGCCAATAGCGGCGCCGCCACGAGGCATCGTTGGAGGCAATTCTTTTGGATGAGAAGAATTAGAGGATTCCCCATCCTTGTTGTGGCGGAAATCTTGAAGATGCAGTTTGGTGGCTGAGGGACATCGGGATAGAGTGTGAGCTTCGTATTCGCCCTCTAGGTCTCGCTGGTGGAAGGCATAATCCGCAACGTATTCACCCAATTCAACCTCCTGCAAAATTGTCAGCGCTGCGACCAAAATCGCCAGCCAGCAAACTTACGTCCATCCCAACAATCTCCGCCTCCTCAGTAGCACGAAAATGACAGCCAGGGATCAGGTTGATAAAGAACATGATGGCATAAGTGACAACAAATGTCCAGGCCATACCAACGCAAGCCCAAGCAACCTGTTTACCCAGTTGGACATAATGGTGGTCGCTGAAGCAACAGTTTAGGAGCGCTCTGAAATGTGAGTTTGTAAGAGAATCACTTACAGCCATCCACCGTCGATATCAGAAAAACCGTCATTAGCGGCCACGCTGGACTGTGCAAACAGACCAGTCATGAGCACACCTACGATACCGGCCAAGGCGTGCACAGCGAAAATATCCATAGGATCGTCAACACGCATGGTGACTTTCAGTCTTGTTGCCAAGTTAGAAACCGCGGCAGAAACGAGGCCGATGAGAGCTGCTGCCTAGAAAATGGTTAGTCGCGTTGAGAACATAAAGACTAGGAAACATACTGGGGCGCCGACATATCCAGCAGCCGGGGTGATGGCAACCAAACCTGCAATCGCACCCGTACAGTATCCGACCATGCTCCACTTTCTTTCAAGACGGAAATCCATAATGAGCCATACAACACCCCCAACGCTTCCGGCCAGATTGGTGTTGAAAATGGCAAGAGCAGCCTTGAGAGAGGCGCAATAACATGACCCTCCATTGAAACCCAACCATCCAACCCAAAGGAAAACTGTGCCAAGCACGACATTGCTAGTAGAATATGGTCAGCGTGGTATATTAGCGTCATGAATTCACTTACCCTACGTTCGAAGGCTTAAAGAGGACACGATCTGTGCCATACCCGCGACGTTTCCCGATAAAGTATGAATATGCTAATCCAGCTGTCCCACTAGCTATCTCGACTGGGACGCCACCTGCATAGCTACACACCATTCAGAAATGACACAAAACCGCGATGACATTGAGACTTACTCCAATACACCCCATTTGTTTGCCCACCCATTGGTACTCCAGA
The DNA here is from genome assembly GCF_000149245.1 of Cryptococcus neoformans H99. NCBI lineage: Eukaryota > Fungi > Basidiomycota > Tremellomycetes > Tremellales > Cryptococcaceae > Cryptococcus > Cryptococcus neoformans. Next base: position 616,787 of record NC_026745.1, read on the forward strand.
TCCAGTGTGCCAGAGGGTCATAGACCAAGGTAGTCCAGCAAAACATAAAAATCATAGCAGGCAGTATTCTGCTTCGCTCAGCTGCGGCGCCAAGCAAGACTGCCGGAACAAGGCAAGCGAACATCTGGTTGATATAAGCACAGTGTCTTTAACTTAGATCGAATGACTAACGAGCTGAAAAGTGGCAAATACAATTTCTGGAAGTTTGCCGTTGGTTTCCGGTATAGGTCTTTCCAGGACATGTCTGAAGCCAACATTCCTGTGATGGACTTGCGTCAGCATGACAACCGTCTTAAGAAGATAGAAACCGACCTTCCATCTCCCCAGAAACTACCTCCCGTTTCCGAGAACACTAGACTATATCCGATGAAGAACCACTGAAAGGAGATAATCCCAAGGGATACGAGAGATAGGAAGAGCATCGACAAGGCATTTTTTCGTCGAGCAAGACCAGAGTACAGGTATCCAAGACCGGGAAGCTGAGGGGCTTTATGAATATCTGAGGAACTTCTGGTGGCAAAAACAGATAACGCACCATGAAAACAATTAAAGCCGAACAAGTAAGCATCCATGCTATGTCTCCTGGATCGAAAGCTAAAGGAAATGGTCAATATTCCGCTTTATTTGACAAAAGTCGGGCGAACTCACCTGTTGCTTGACCAGCTAAGGTGGAGATAATGTCGGTTCCTAAAGGTTCAAAGTGAACCGCTCCATCCGACGACACCAGCGCTCCATAAGTTATGTTGACCATTTTGGTTGAAATGTTCTGCCGTTAATGTGCTGTGCAGTCGTCGAGAAGATGTGTCTGGCTTTGTCTGGTATGTGGTCTGGGTGTTTGCTGGCTTGTCCTCCTTCCGCCGTCGATAGTCGAGTCGCTTGCAGTTCCGCTGTCTTTCCAGACTCTTGATAAGGGTGTTTCTCACTTTCTTCAAAAATGGATATACTAGAATGATGGATATTGTTGCTGTACTTATTTATTTTTTGGTTTTTTGGCGAGAAAACCTTGTGGCGGGGTGAGAAAATGCATATCTGGCAGGAAGCTGGAGCTCACTCGTTTCGCATATGGAGAGTGCAGCAAAAAATAGATAGGGCCTAATCGGTCGGATAATCCAGCTCTCCAGATAACAAACCCAGCTCTGATTGGCCAACTGGTTCCACGAATCCTCAATTATCATTTGTCGACGGCTTTAGTGCGATCTGGACAAGGCACCGATTGGGAAGTCACCGTTAGAAATCCTTCGGCCGTTCCGCAATTCATACTACGAGTACTACAAATTTCTAATGGGTATTAGGTTTCCAACACGGAGTTGTCCGTGATGTCCATCCCCAAATAACGGGGCAACCGCAAGGAGAGCCGTTCCTAAGTTGACGAGCCGAGAAATCCGAAAGAGTTCCAAAATCCAGTTTGGTCGTTTAATGGCGGATTCTTCTTGTTGATGGTTAAGTTCAATGCGCCTGATTATTCCGGAAGACCATAAGAAGGCATCAAATACTGTATATCAAGCGGCAGGTCTCTAGGAAGCTCGATGGTCAAACGGTGAAACACAACAATGACTCAGCTCGATGATCGTTTGGACAATTTCCTGCGAGGAAGAAGGCATAAAGGCCGATTCAGGAGTCTCAAAGAATACGATACATCACCGCACTCTGGTCTTACAGATTTTGTGAGTCTTCTTCCTTGATTGAACAGTAAACACTCATTAACCTACTCGGACTGTGTACTCCCAGTCGTCAAATGACTATCTCTCATTGACTTCCTCTGAATCACTGCGTTCCGCGTATCTTGAGCGGCTTGCCAACAGTCCCCAAATACTCGGCTCGACCGGCTCTCGACTTCTCAGTGGCTGCAGTCCTGCCCATTCTGCCCTGGAAAATCGTCTATCAACTATCTTCAATTCTCCATCTGCGCTCCTTTTCAATTCAGGATGGGATGCCAATGTGTCCTTTTTTGCCACGGTTCCCCAAGCGTCGGATTGGGTCATTTGTGATGAGCTAGTCCACGCGTCCGTTCATTCGGGCCTAAGATCATCAAGGGTACCTCCAGAGAAGAGAGTGATTTTCCCTCATAATAGCCCAGAGGGATTGGAGAAAGTGCTACAACAAATTGCTCAAAATTCAAGCTCTGGGCACGATTCCACCGTATTTCTGGCGCTGGAAAGTCTGTATTCGATGGATGGGGATATGGCTCCCCTTCCTCTCCTGCTGGACATTTTCGAGCAATACGTGCCGAGGACTAGGCAATGTGTTGTAGTAGACGAGGCGCATTCAACTGGTGTTTACGGCGAGCATGGTAAAGGTCTGGTCTATGCCTTAGGGGAGGAAGGAGGATGGCCACCAGGAGATGGCAATAGAAGGGGAAAGTCAAGGGTGGATGTGAGGTTGATGACTTTTGGCAAAGCGGTTGGGTGTTCTGGAGGTGAGCTTATCACATGCTGAGATCAGGTCGATTGAAGAGTTGAATGTGGTTGAATAGCGGTTTTACTATGCTCGCCTACCGTCCGGACCTTCCTTATCAACTTTGCTCGGCCCTTTATTTTCTCCACCGCTATGCCTCATTCAACAGTAATCGCACTTCAATGTGTCTGGGACCTGTTGCTCGGCTCAGAAGGGAATAAGGTTTGTCGCTCAAAGGCGAATTGGTTTACGGCTAATGGTTCATTACTGTTAGCGTCGTGAGAGCCTTATGGCTATCGTTGCTTATATTCATTCCCACTTGAATGATCTGTTACGAAATACTCCGGCTGATCTTTTGCGACTTCCCCCGAACCCTGCTACCGCCTTCACATCTTATATTCCCCCTCATGACACTCAGAGCGTATCATCTAGCCCGTTATCCCCTATCTTGGGGTTACTGACCCCGACGCCGCATACTCTATCGGCATTCCTTCTGGAGAAAGGTTTCATTGTGAGGCCAGTTGTACCGCCCACTGTACCTCCAGGGGCCGAGCGCGTTCGTATATGTCTTCGCGCAGGCATGGACAAGAAGATCATCAATCAACTGATGGCTGCTTTAAGAGAATGGGTGGAGAACAAAATGAATCCTTGCGTTATGAGAGCAAAACTATGACAACATATCTTGGAATTAGCATACTTCACAATATATTGACAACATCCTGTAACTGTGCGCACAAAAAGCCCCCCATTTTTTTTTATTATCTCATCGCATATGAATCTGTATAATACTAGGCCATTGTGATACTACTGTCGCTGGCTGATCCCTCACTCTCGTTCTGATGATACTACTGTTGTGATACAAGAACTGCCTGATTGGTGAATCCCAAGAGCAGCAGCAAAGGCAACCATCACTGCTTGTGTTGGTCGAGTCGGTCATCTTCCTCTGAGTGGTATTCCCATTATTTAGTTTATCATTATTATTGCCTCCTGCACTGCCCAATTGGCCAGCAGTAATAGATCAGTGATACTCAAGTGGTATAAACAAGTCGAATTAGGTCGCACATCACTACAGTTTACTATTATTGCTGCATGCTGAGGCGGCTATATTGCTACCAACAAGTATTGCTGCAGGTCTACAGCCTATCCCGTCCCGCGAATTATACCTTCCCAAATGCGATTGACAGTAGACAAGAGGCGGATATGTCCGTTTTATCGCTGTGAGCTGTCATCGGCCGAAAATGCTTGTCGGCCGGATGAGCCGATGGCCAAATGGGTGTCTGCTTATAGGTTGACTCAGAAAGTCAGAAACTACCTCGTTTTATAAAAGCATCTCCCTCATCTTTGCTTTTCTTTACTCTTTCTTACACCTTCGCTCTCTTAAAAAGCAATCTAAATCATACATACTGTAAGTCCTGCTTTTCCATCTCTTATCCGCTCTCTTTCTGGGCATTCCGCTAACTGTTTGCTGGCCGCCACTCAGCCCCACCATAATGCCTGCTCCGATAACCACTCCTAGGACTCTTTATGACAAGGTCTTTGACGATCACGTCGTACACTCCGGGGAAGGCGATACCCTTATCTACATCGATCGTCATCTCGTTCACGAAGTTACTTCTCCTCAAGCTTTCGAAGGTTTGAGAAATGCTGGACGAAAAGTTCGTCGACCGGACTGTACACTTGTCACTGTCGACCACAATATTCCGTGAGTAGTCGGGGATCAGTAACTCGCCATGCATTTGAGCTAATCAATATGACGCTATACAGCACCATCTCTCGTAAGAACTTCAAGAATGTCAACACTTTCATTGGTGAGGCGGACAGTCGGGCGCAGGTTGCCGCCCTCGAAGACAATGTGAAGGAGTTTGGCCTTACATACTTCGGTATGAGCGACAAGCGACAAGGTATGAGATCTATGACAATACGCTGCATTATAATTTGCTGACGCACTGTCTTAGGCATTGTTCACATCATCGGTCCAGAACAAGGATTCACTCTTCCCGGTACAACTGTTTGCTGCGGTGACTCTCACACGTCCAGTAAGCCAGGTACTTGATAATTGTATGAATTTGCACTCACATAACGTTTTAGCCCACGGTGCTTTTGGTGCCCTTGCTTTTGGTATCGGCACTTCTGAAGTGGAACACATCCTCGCTACACAAACTCTCCCCCAAGCCAAGTCTAAGAACATGCGAATCAATGTTGAGGGTATTCTTGCCGAGGGTGTGTCCTCCAAAGACATTGTTCTTCATATCATTGGTGTAATCGGTACTGCTGGTGGTACTGGCTGTGTCATTGAGTTCTCTGGCTCAACAATCCGAGCGCTCAGTATGGAGGCAAGAATGTCTATCTGTAACATGGCCATTGAAGGAGGTGCTAGGGCCGGCATGATCGCCCCTGATGAGATTACTTTCGAATATCTCAAGGGACGTCCTCTTAGCCCTAGAGAAGGTGAGGAATGGGATAAGGCAGTGGAGTACTGGAAAACCCTGAAGACGGATCCCGGAGCCAAATACGATATCGAGGTTGAGATCAAGGCTGAAGACATCGTGCCTACCCTCACTTGGGGTACTTCTCCTCAGGATGTTGTACCTATCACTGGTGTTGTTCCTAACCCTGACGATTTCCCCGAAGCTCAGCGTGGTAATATTGTTCGGGCTCTCGAGTACATGGGTCTTACCTCCGGTACCCCTATGGAGAAGGTCAAGATTGACAAGGCTTTCTTCGGCTCTTGTACCAACGGTCGTATTGAAGACATGCGCTCTGCTGCTCGTGTCATCCTTGCCTCGCAGAAAAATGGTGGACCTTCTAAGGTCGCGGATGGTGTCTACGCTATGATCGTTCCTGGTTCTGGTTTGGTTAAGCAACAAGCGGAAGCCGAAGGTCTTGATGTCATTTTCAAGAAGGCGGGCTTTGACTGGCGAGAAGCTGGTTGCTCCATGTGTCTTGGTATGAACCCGGACCAGCTCAAGCCCGGAGAGCGATGCGCCAGTACCTCGAACAGAAACTTCGAAGGTCGACAAGGCGCTGGTGGCCGAACTCATCTCATGTCCCCTGCAATGGTGGCCGCTGCTTCTCTTACTGGTTACCTCACCGATGTTCGAACACTCATGGGCTCCCATGTTAATGATGATGATGGACTCAAAATCACATCATATTTCGACTATCTCACACCTGTCGAAGTGCCGGCTCGATCCGCGGAACCTACTGAGGAGACCGAAGAGGGTAAGACTCCTGTCAAGGCCGCCGCTGCTGGCTCTGCCGGCTTGCCCAAGTTTAACATTCTTCGAGGCATCGCTGCCCCCATGTGGGAGGCCAACATC
>NC_026745.1:627500-680000 GCF_000149245.1 Cryptococcus neoformans H99
GGGAGAGGACAAGGAGGTGCTCAAGAGGGAAGTTAGAATGAAGGAGGCGGAGGGTTTGGGTCAGGGTGAGAGGTTCGTACTGAGCCTTGCATTGAGGGCCTAGATATGTGTGCTAGATGAGACGTTTTCAGTTTGGGATACCCGGTTATGATGCACATGCAACATTTTTTTTTGTCTTCCTAATTAATGAACTTGCCAATTCAACTGCGTTGCGTGGACGAGACAGCCAAAAAAAAAAGAAAGAAAAACGCCCGGATGCATAGAATGCATGATACTGAGTTTTTGAAGAGTGTCTATTATGGTACATGATAGTTACAAGAGGTACCGCGCATTGGAAAAGCTTGCTTCCTATACATATTGTACACGGGAAAGAAAACGGTGAAGCGTTGATTCCGGTAAAAAAAGAGAAAAGAAAGATTTGAACAGGCGAGCCTTTCCTCCCACCCAAAATGGGAAAACAAAAATAGAGAGACAAAAACGAAAGGACTCATGGTTTATAGTAGTAATAGTTATAATCTAAAAAAAAAAAAAAAAAAAAAAAAAACGAACCTTTTGTTCCAACAAACAGAACAATTCTATGACGAAATGACTCGGGCGCTTTTTCCCCCTCCCCAACGTTTCCGCATACTACTGCGATGGTCGTCGTTCGCCCCTGCGAAAGAGAACGGCAGCGTCTGTTATGTCCAGCTGCATTTTGCCTTAAAATCCGAAGCGAGCAATCAACATAAGTCTAACGATCCCATAACAAAGAGTGTTACGCAGCACTGACCATCTTTACACGTCGCCTTGGCACGCATCTGATCACACAAGTCATCGATAAGCAAATGTTCTGTTGAGTTCTATATGACGGTTATATGTCAGTTCAGGTTTTATATGGAAAAAAAAAAAGGACAGTGCGGGGGAAAGGGGGGGAGGGACTCACCTCATGCTGCATCCCGAATCTCATCCAGAGTTCCGAGGGCTTGATAACCCTTCCTTTCTCATCCACTACATGGATGACTTCATTATCCGACTTGCAACTATAATTCTTCGCACTGCGAATGGCGGTGGTGGTGGTGGTGGTGGCTTTTCCTTGCAAGTCGGTGCTGTCGTGGGATACGCTTGTGCGAGACGATCCCATCGAGTACTCGGGAGAGTCGGCCATTGAGATATCATTACCGCGTCCAGAGGAGACATTGGTATTGGATCTTGAGTCTGATGATTGAGGGGATTGGGAGTTGGACAGGGGCATCATGGGTGAAGGAGACATGTTGAGGTAGTTGTTGGGGCTAAAGCTAGTGGATGGAAGGTTGAAAGCAGCCGAAGGGGAATTGTCATTACCAAAGATCTTGCGCAGCTGAGCGTTGAATGCTTCATCGTCATTGTTTAGATAGTCATTGGCAGTGGCGTCGGCGGTGGTGTCGCCTGATAGGGAAGCGAGGAACTCATTGACGCTGTTGTCCGTTAAATCCCAATTGGGAGCTGATGCCTCAGCCGTTGGCTCTCTGAAAGCAAATCGATTCCAATCGGACGCTTGGCCGGTAGCCCCCAAATTTTGAGTGATGTGGTTCGCCGGCTGGGTCACAGACGCAGGGGCAGGATTGACAGAGGGTTGAGCGGAATTGGAAATGGAAGGGGATGATGGTGCGCCAAAGTTGAACAAGGCGTTCATGCTGTTGTTGTTGCCAGCCGACGCAAACGACATGGAGTCGGGCTGGGAATTGAGTAAAGTGAATGGACCGCCTTGATTCTGGCTTGCATTCTGGCTGACAAGGTTTTCCACGTCATTTGGATACAGGCTTTCCCAAAGAGCGTTGAACTCGGACTGATCGGCAGAAGGAGGCGAGATGACGTTAGATGAGTTGGAGTTGGAAGAGATGGACTGCTGCCCGTTTGAGGCGGAGGGGTATTTTTGAGTAGGTTGAGATGATGAAGAAGGCGGGGGAACGGGCACTACACCAAGAGCGTAGGTATTAAAATGATCAGAAAACAGAGCAGGAGGAGTGCGATCTGTGCTGCGGAGGGACACGAGAGACTCTGAGCTATTATCACTGATGGTATTGGCCGAGGAATGGCGGTGTGGAAGCATGGGAATATCATCAACGGCCTTCAAACTATCATCGTTGCTACTCTGTGGTGGCGTAAGCGGTTTGCGATTCTGGGGAGCGGGAGCGGAAAAGCTGCCATTGTTGCTGTTTGGCGAGTTGCGACTGTTAACGGGCATGGAGAATGTAAATGCGGATTGCTTGAGCGCGACATTCTCTTCCTGCAGACGCTTGAGGATGCCCCGGAGGTTTTCATTTTCAATCTGCGTGCCGTATGCCTTGTTTTCGAGCTCTGCCACCTTGTCCTCGAGCTGCTGCTGCATCAGTCTACCGAGGTACAAAGGAAGATAGTGATACTCACGTCCTTGACTTTGGCCTCTCTTCTCTCCCTGAACGCCTTTTGCGCCGCCCGATTCTGCTCCTTCCGTCGTTCGGATTTGCTCAGCTCTCTTTTTCCATCACCTTCACCTCCGCCAGATTTTCGACCTCTCCTCCCTGAGCCAGACGCCGAGGCGGCGGCAGCCCTGCCAGCGCCGTGCTGTTTCTTGTCCTCGTGGCCCGATGGAAGATCCGAGTCCGACGCTGAGAAGAAAACAAAGGGTCAACAAGGGGAACAGCGTGCGCCGAGAAAGACTAACCATCGTCGTCGTCGTCGTCCAGCACGGCACTCGGCCTGCCGGCCTTGCGCTTGTTAGCTCCGTTGCCGGCGAGCGGGTCGGTGTTGGCGGCGTCGTCTGGCTGGGCGGGGGGCATCTCTGGGGTGGGGGAGTCGGAGTCGTCCGAGGGGGCTTGGTGTGCGCTGGGCTGGGAGCCGTTTGAGACGGAGGGGGGCGTGTCCTCGGGGGTGTCGCGGCCTGGGACGGGCATGTTGTTGAAGAGGGCGGCGGGGGGGGCCGAGGTGGGCGCGTGGCCGGGGGAGATGTACTCGAGGAACGCGGCCGTGTTGGGGGTGAGTGCGGACTGCATCGGGGGGGAGTGGAGGGGGGAGGGGGGAGTGCAGTGGTGGAAGAGGCAGCGATAGATGCAGGTGGCGACGGGAGGCAGTTCAGACACGCGGGAAACATCAGTCGCACGCTGCCCGCCATTAGGCCCATTACAAAATATTTGTAATCGCTGAGTAATCCCCCGCCCGGGTGCCACCTGCGCAAATCCCGACTCCGGCTCCCTCGGCCTCCGCCGCCGTCGCGTCTTCTGTTGATACTCTACGCTAGTCCTCTTCCTATACTCGGATCCGGATACTATACGCTATACCCCCACGTGTACCTCCCCCACCATGAACAGCCAAAACCAGCAGCCCCCGCTGAACCTCTCAGATCCCCAGCTGCAGGCCCGCCTCGCCCTCCTCGCAGCCCAGCAACAGAACCTCCAGGACAGGCAGCCAGTCTCCCAAGACCACATCGCAGCAATGGCTGCTGCCGTGGGCTCCATGCAAGGACAGAACAGGGAAGCCATCATGAAGCAGGCAAGCTACTTCTCCTACCGTCCACGGCCGCAGCTCACGTCCCACAGCTGCAAGCACTCCAGAACTCACAAGCACACCGCGCAAAGCTCGTCGCTCAGCAGACAGTCAGCCAGCAGCCCCAGCCCGGACCCAGCGCCCCATCGCCTGCAAACCAACAGGGCGTATCTGCACCATCGCCGATTACCGCGCCCTCCCCCTCCAACCCCCTCCATCAAGATAGCTTTCAACATCCGGGCATGCCCAGGTCTGGTTCAGGCGATAATCCTTTAAATCAGCAACAACAACAACAGCAGCAACAGCAACAAACCCAGCCGCTCATGTCGCAGCAGCAACGCGAACTGTTTCTGGCACAGCAACGAGCCCACCAGCAGCAAAGCATGGCTGGATCATCTGATGGCTCTGTCCGTCCACCTTTACAGGCTCAGCCAAATTTGCCCGGTCAACCGCAAGGCCAGTCACCACGACAACCGCTCAGCCACGTGCAACAGCGACAAAACTTTTTAAAGACATTTCTCGGCTACTTTCAAAATACCGGACAACAGCCGCCCCCAGCCATATTCGACAATGGCGAAAGAGAAGGAGCGTTCAAAGTTGGAGACGGGTGGATGGACGTCATTGACCTGCTGATGGCAGTCATGAAGGCGGGTGGTATTCTGAATGTAGGTGCCTTCCATCGAGTCTTTTCAGCATTGCCTTGATCATCCTTTCTACAGGCAATGCAACAGCCAGCAGACAGTCCCGCATGGCGCAATCTTTTAGCAGCCAAGAACATCCCCACGACTCTTCCTTACCCCATCCCCGCCCCCAAACCCCCCAATTCAGATCCTAATGCCCCTCCTACAATGACCACCGATCCTGTCCAGTACCTCGCCGCTGCCTATTTTGCCTACATCCACGGGTTTGAGACACACATGCAAAAAACAAGGCAGGCTTCGTATGCTAGGCAACAGGCAATGGCCATCGCTCAAGGTAGACCCCCACCACCGCCACCCGTCATGCCTAGTCTGGCCGGTTTCAGACTCCCAGGTCAAGCCCCTAGCCCTGCAGACAGTTGGTCATCAGCCCAGGCACAGACACCAGCTCCGGCCGCCCCGCCTTTACCACCGCCCCTCAATACATCAGCACAACCACCACCCACCTCCACCTCCACCATTCCCACCCCTACCCATCCTGCCCCTTCACCAAGCGATTCTTCTACAAAATCTTCGACTACATCCGGCCCACTTCGAGCGAGAAAGACATCCAGTAAAAAAGAAAAGAAGGATCTGTCTGTCAACACCATGAATGTGCCAAGCCCAGTTGACGGGGAAGCAGAAACGCCTACGGGCAGTTCTGGCGGGAAAAAGAGGAAGAGGAAGAATGCAAATCCATCTCAACCTGTATGTTCAAAGCACGCTTCAATGTGGCAGTTCTGATTATTTTTATTTTTGTTATAGGAAACCGCCTCTACACCCGCTCCGCCCCCAACTGTTTCTACTCCTGCCCCTGAACCTCCTACCGAACCAACCAAGCGAGCACGCTACCGCGTCGAATACCGCCCCATCAACTTTCCTGTGCAGACATTTGCCGGCTGGGAACCTTCCATGGTCTCCTCTACTTTTGCGAAACACTCCCTTCGACAAGGTACTCGCCCTATCCATGATCTCGCGGTGGTCGACATGGAGGCCATATTGATGGGCTTGAGAAGCCGTATGCCAAAGGAACTAGGTTATGCGGTGACAGTTTTAAATATGCTGTCAATGTCGCATCCTGAAGAGAACATCAACGGCCTGCCGCTACATCACCTGAGAGAGATATTCATCGAGCTCTTAGATTTGACAGAAGAAGCCGCTTTTGGGGATGAAGGGTGGAGTGGATGGCTGAAAAATTGGCATGATCTGAACGACGTCAAGGAAGAATCGCCCTTGGCTACCGACTATAAGAATAGCTGCATGGACAATCTGAACAAGATGCCGTTTTCCGAGCTAGAACGATTGGGAAGAGATTTTGATTTCTCGATATACAAGGACGAGGAAGAATATCAGTGGAGAAAAGAGGAAACGTGCGGGAACACTGAAATCGTTCTCGCGTGTATCAATATGCTCCGCAACTTTTCGATGCTTCCAGACAATCAAGAACTCATGGCATCCTACCCTCAAATGATCAACCTCTTGGCTTCCATCTCGGACGCCCGATTATGTCGTCTGCCAGGGGAGAGTCGCACCAAAATCAAAAGACCGTTTTCCATCCTTGAACTCGCCCGAATCCGCCGGGATTGCGTCAGCATCCTTGTCAACATTGGCGAGTACGTTGAACTCCCTCGGGTACCCTCGTCTTCAAGCCTTGCCATCTTCCGTCTCTTATCCACCTTTATCGCATCAGGCTGGGAGTCTAATGCCCTTAGTGAGCCTATTTATGGTCCCACACTCTCATCATCAGTCCGTGATGTCGGTCCGCCCACCATTGTCCCATCCATTGACCGTGCCCTCGCCGCTTTTTCCCTTCTTGCCCAACCAGATGCTAATCGCGAGGCGCTCGGGTCGTCCGTTCCCCCTTCAGAGCTGATAGACTTGTACCAATCCCTTCTCAAGCTCTTACCCGTCACCAAACGCCAGTTTGAAGCAATGCATACTATCGAAGAAACGTTGGGCTACAACGAAACGCTAGCTCTTTGCCTTTACTCTCTTGCCTTTCTCTCGCCGTTACATGTCAGAGCGAATATGCGCAACGTACCGGGAAGCGTACCGCTCCTCACCCGCATCATCTTTGACACTGCTCTTCAAAAATCCGACTATCGCTCAAACCCTTTCGGAATCCTCTGCCGTCGCTTATGCGAAACACTAGGCGTCCTCAACGGGACCGTCTCCCCAGCAGGTACTGTTGAAGGACCAAGTGGGATGGGATTCGGCGCAGGAGGGATTGAAGGTAGCGGCTGGAAGTTTGCTAGTGGAAGAGTGGAAAACGGATGGTTGGCCGGTAAAGAAGAAGGGGTGTTGGGGGCTATTTTAGGGGTAAAGGGAATGAGTTGGGCCGCGTTGGGAGAGCTGGATGGGATGGTCTGGGGCGGTGATTCGATATGAATGATAAAAATAATTAGAGGCTATAATTCATCATGTCGTGTAGTTATAATTTTACATGTAGTCAGCCACGTACGGATGTGTATATAGAGCTAGCTAGCTAGGGGACAAATATTGAAAAAGTCAATCTTCTATATGTATCATTGACTCATGAAAGCACAAAGGATTAAAGTACTGGGATGAGAGGAAACCTCTTGTGATGAAAAGCTGTCTGACATCCATCCTCTGGATGCCTTCTATGATCGATTTCAACCACAAAAAGCCAAAACTAAAAACAAGGAATTGAACCCAACAACAAGGATTCAAAAAAAAAAAAAAAACAGGAGCAGGCAGGACTCGAACCTGCGCGCCTGACGGCATTCGATGAGGAATTTCAAAATTCTAATCGAACCGAGTAACCACTGTCGCACTACTCCAATTGATGTTTCGGTTAATTCTGTATCCGTGTAGTAAACATACTGATATTTTTTGGTCTATATGTAAAGACTTTTACTCTCGATGTATAGTCAGCGACTATCATGCTTAGTGTCTCCCAAATGCTAGCACCTGAAAATAGCCTCAAGCTTAATGCTGGTTTTGTGCTGAAACTTGGAGCTCTGGGGTTTTAAACCTCAAAAGTTGTCAATTCTCGTAATTTACGACGCGCACAAATTATTGAAAGTTCCTGCCGGTTTGCCAGCTTGAATATCTCCTTCCACATTATTGTTCCCTGTGTCCATCTCCTGAACCCCAATTTTACTCCATTTCCCACCCCCCGGATCGTCAATAGCAAGAAGCATAACGCTTGCAAAGCAGATCGGAATCCCTATCACTCCTCGACCCCAATTAACATCTTTGCAAACTTGCAATCGTTCGGTTATCAATCCGCCATTTTACTCGTACTTTGCGACTTTTGCCAAGGGATTTTACATTTCAACAATCACGACTGTCGTCAGGAAAGGGGGGTCTTTATCAGCACCTTGACTAGCTACACGACAATACTGAGATTGTGCTCAATCCCAAATGGCGCATTACGTTCCAACCTCATTCAAGCCTATGCGGTCTTTGGTGGCGGCAGCAGGTATACAATTATCTCCGCCTCCTCCTTCGGATTACAATGAGGGGACATTCGAAACCGAAGATGGGGAGCTGCTCTTGGGTAACATCATCATAGATGAGTTCCCAGCAGATGGTGACCGTCCAGCTGTCCAAGGTGAACATTTTCAACCGCCTGGGCTATTCAACACTTCTATGATGCCGACGATCGTCACCACGGACGGCAAGTTGCATGTGGAACTCAAGACAAAAGATGACAAGGCAACCGTCTCCGAGAAAGATCAAGGAGAAGGGCTGATGTTACCTCAACATGTACTATTGGAGACTTCTTCGGCTGTGCAAGACGCTGAAGATGGTGGTGATGACGAGGGAGAAGGAGATCACTCGTTAGGGGGGGATGATTTCTTGGAAGGTCTTCACTTTGTTGATGATGATATTACCAGAGTAGGTCGAGACTGTTAATCCTTTGCAATCATCAGCCTTGTTGACTTGGTTGGTGTAGGGTTCAAGAAGATACTTTAATCCTGAGCCCGAGGATAATATGGAAGTAGAAGCGACCTTCCTTGCGACAGCGGATTCCAGAAAGGTCTGTCAAAACTGCAAGCGCCCAGGTCATCAAGCTGCAAAATGCCCCCATATCATTGTATGCAGATCACTCTATTTTGCTTCATTTCCCCGATGCTAACATATTTGCAGTGTACAACCTGTGGAGCCATGGACGAGCATGAGCGTCGCGATTGTCCGCTCAGCAAAGTTTGCTATGGATGCGGTCGACGAGGTCATCACAAATCCGAATGTCCAGACCCCATTTCCAGAAATAAGCGATGGGCAGGTTGTGAACGATGCGGAAGTAGAGAACATACAGACAAAGTAGACCATATTCTTTTCATTCTGCGTCACATCTTTTCCCATGCTTATATATGCGTAGAACTGCCCTACCCTGTGGAGGATTTACACTTATCGCTCAGATTCCGGCCGGCGTGACACGATCAAGCTGAAAGAAAAAGCCGAAGGATGGGTGAAGGAGGCCATCGGCGGCGACGCAATGGAAGATTGGTGCTACAACTGTGCTAGAACAGGCCACTTTGGTGATGTTAGTCGTTCTATTAGGTGTAAAGGCTTATCGAATCTGATCGAATCTGATCGAATCTGATCTCTCATAACAGGACTGCCCCCAACGCCGTGGTTCTCTAGTTCGACTTACGGCTCCTTCGGCATTTTCGCGAGAAATCGCCCGGCGCGGGCCATTCTTCTCTGCTCCAAAATCTTCCTTACCTACTCCCACTCACTCTCGATGGGAAGATGACGACGATCCTTCGGCCATACCGTATACCAGTGCTTATGACTCGTTTGCTGGATCCAATGCTGGTCGTAGAGGGCGAGAAAAGGAGAAGCAACGGATGATGGCACGTGATACCGATTTTAATGATGAAGACGATTGGTTCAGTGGTGACCGAAATCGCAATATTGGAAAGGGCGCCGGCACGCCACGAAACAATCCACGAGGAGGAAGGAGTGGAAAGCGTCCTTGGGATTCAGAAATACGAGGGAGGGAATGGGATAGGGACAGATACGACCGTGAACGGGCTTCTCGAGAATTCTTTGATCGAGATCGTGAACCCCCTCGCTCTCGTGGACAAGCTCCTTCTAGACGTCGATCTCGTTCGCCTAATCGCCGAGACGGCTCTCGTGTCAATGCAGTCCAAGAGGCTGCACCTAACTCTGCTCCACCCAAAGCAGTTTACAAACCCGCGATCAACATACGAGACCGGGCGATGGACTCCCCTTCTGTACGCGAAGGTGAACCCGGAGCAAAAGCGGGATCGAAAACCTTAGTGTCTCGCGCCTTAAGCGGTCAGAATAGTAATAATAGTACACCTCGTGGCCGAAGGTCTTCCAATTCGCCTTCGGCCCTTCCATCCTTGCTGAGTCGAATTGAATCACCCACTCCTTCAAACTCTACTTCGCGTAACAGGAAAGGTCGCGGGAAAGAACAAGAACGGGATTGGGAGAACGAGTGGAGAAGACGCGGAAACGGCGGCGGGAACGTGGTTAATTGGGGAAAGGATCTTGACAAGGAAACTGAGGGGTTGACCATGAAGAAGAAGACAAAGCAAGACGGTATAAGTAAGGGAAGTAGCGGGCAGAAATATTACGGCGGTTATATGTAATGTGACTTCGCACAGTCCGCCTTTGACGTACGCATCCTTCGCACAGGCGAACCTGCTTTTTACACCAATGTTGGATTTTCAATCAACTTGTTTTGCTCTCCTGGCGACAGGTTGTACTGTACATCACAGGTATGAGGAAATCTAGCAGAGTGTACACTAGGGGTTTGAAAGTCCAGCAGTGTCGGATCGCTACCCGGCTTCAATAACGAGTGCTCCATGCATCTGTGCTGAACGAGCGCGAGCAAAACGATTGTCTTGTGATACCAGATGATAAGCAGCTGTACTTATAAGGGGAAAAAGGATCCATTAATGTTGCATGGATAATGAACATGGTATGATCGACGAAATAGTAGGATACAACTCTGGGTATGAAATAAAAGGGAAACCACACGAAAATCTCAATTTATAATATCAGTAATGTGCTTTCGGAAAGCAAGGACAAAGCGAACCATAGAGACCCAGCTATGATGGTCCTTTTTGTTACTATACAACGAACAAATATCCAAAAAGATTATTTACAAGCGATTACCATCGCATCTGGAACCCATTTTGTTTACGAGTCCGCAGATTTGGCATGAATAGTTGAGAGCTTTGATTTGAACTTGAAGAGGCCCTGTCTGTGGAGCTGAGACGTGAAAATTGAGACTCGAAAAGAGCCATTTGTTCTGTCATCTCTTGCTTTCGCCTCGCGGCATTCGCCTCATCGAGTTGTTTCCTTCTTGCGACCATCTCTACAATAATCTCATATTTGGAATTTTCGACGTGCCCTAATGTATCGATCAGCGTAATGCATTAGAACAAAGGCCACTTAAGTACTAACATCCATTATAACAGAATCGACTTTGCCGAGGGTTGTGGACTGCGTTTCCACATCTTTCTCCGTCGACGTTGATGGCCTGGCAGGTATGCTATCATCCATATTGTCATCAGTATACCCTTCATCCGCCATGTCATTGCAAATCTGGGGTAATTGAGAGGACGGTTGGTGTGCCGGAAATCCTCCCGTAGTTAGAAATGTTCGTATCCGCCCAACTGCACAAAACAGAGGATCATATACAGAGACTATTACTACTCACAGTAGAGCAATAAATGGTGTCGCTGCTTTGCGGCCTAAAACAAGACCCAAGGGGGGTAAGACAGCACTAAGGAGATTCCGAATCAGCTTACATCGCTTATAGAAAAAAGCGATCGGGAACATGTAGCAGCGTGGTCAGCAAAGGATTGGGACTGCGCTACAATGTCAATGGCGACCGGCCGCATTGTTTACACAAAAGCGTGTTGCGTAGCATACTACGTATGGGACTTACGCCGAAGGAAGATAGAACACGAGACAAGAAGAGTTGTCATATGGCATCCTTCCGTGGGACAGCCGGTTATGGCAATAATGGGCACTTACTAAGCTGGCTTGCCACTCCAAAATTTGGTCCCTGCCAATAGGTCCGCGCAGCATCCTGCTGGCTTTGCTGGGCTTTTGAGCAGTAATCTGCTGTCCAGCGGCGGGTACAGGAAGCTGAGATGAAGATGAGACTGGTTTCATTTGAGCTGGATTTCCGAAAGACATCGGGTCAAGATTCAGAGATGAAAATGGGACAGTTTGTTGAGTTGTCGAAGTCGGGTTTTTGTTTGGTTCCAAAGCTAGTATTGACTGGAAGGAGAGGGCCTTCATCAGCAAGCATTCAAGCGGGGTAAGCTAAAGTAATGAGGGAGAGATCGCTGGTCTCTTGCGAAAGGAGCTAATAGATAGGAGATCGACATACTTATACTGTCCACAGGCAGGGTCTGGGAGAGGAATGGGGAAGGAGTGGAAGGGTGTGTAGGAAGGATGGGCAGCGTACGCGTAGTTAGCCTTAGTTGTGTGATTCCAAAGCAGCTGCCTGAAAGCGCCAATATGGGTCGAACTGTGCTATAGGAAGAATCTAGCTAGGAAGAAGTAAGAGTAGAGCGTTGGGGACTTGGGAGAGTCGTTCAACCGTGCTAGATTCAGGCTTAAAAATGTCTTGCCTGTGCATCACTAGCCCATCAGTGATCAGCGAAGATCATCGCTAGCCTCCGCCCCATGTCAAAGCCTAGACATCTCACCCCCAATTATATAAACCAAAGGACCTCCCAACATCATACATCACCTACTATCCCACTTCTCACAGCGGCATCTGCGTTTCAAATCCGACGCGTCGCGAATCCAGAGGCCATGCCTCCTTTCATCTCTTATCCGGCGGAACCGCCCAGATGCAGTTTACGGCTATCGCACTACGCACAGTTCTTTCCATTCAATTAGTAGTACTCAGTATATGATCAGCCAGTATCTATCAGAAATGACTCGAAGTCAGACATCGGCACTTATTGGGAGGTACGTACTGAGCAGCTCAACCCCAAGGTAAAAGTATAATAATCTGTCGCCCTACCCTTCAACTCTCAAACATTCGTCAAATCTGAAGTGTACAGGCCATTAGACCACTGAACATAGGTGTCTGCCGGTGTCTGGTGCCGAAGTGACGAAGTAAATTTGTAATAACCCCCTTTGAGCTTCCGATGCCCGATCATGCGACGCCCGGAAACGAGACGTTCTATTCTGTTATCGGGTACGGCGCCATTCGATATTCACCATTCAATTTCAATGTTTAGCGATTTATCAGTTCAAAAAATGCTCGACTGTCGCATATGCCCCACGTTGTCAATAGTACCAAACGATTCCAGTGCCGTCGTTTATCTCCTGATCACTATTCCAAACGCCCACTCGGAAGTTCGCGAAGGATCAAGTTGGGCCCGATGGTGGAACAGATTCCTTGAACCTTGAGTCCAGGTTGCGAACGCTGGGCGGTAAAACCAAAAAAAAAAGAGGATTACAAAGAACAGAAGCTTCGGGACCTCAAAAGTTAGGGTTATGGCGCGGCTGATGCAGGCACGGCCCCAAAGGATGACCGGTCTGCCGCTGCATGGCTAGATCGCAACGGAAAGTAAAGGCTTACTTCTTCAGTCCTTACACCTCGGACTAGTTATGGACTGTGAATGTCTTTAAGTACTTTTTCAGACCAGTGTCAGCAGTTTATAGGCATTATTCAAAAGATGAAGGAAGAAGCATAAGAATGTCATAGATATACGTTCGATCCAGGAGCTCGCTTGGCTACTCCTGCTCGATTTTGCGGCTGCTCTACTTGACGAGGGCGTGAATTTGCAGAGGACGGCGGAGGGGGAGCATTGGCCGGCTCGTTGATGACTACGTAGCGCATAAGCCCCATACTATTAATATATCAGTTATATTACACTCACCTGATGTCCACTCTTCAATTATCCTCTCCTCTTTTGCGTCATCTTCGGCGGTTCTCTCCTTTTTACCGAAAAGCACGTCCCTCCATCCCACATCTCCGACAATCCTCATTTCTTTATCAAGTGCGAGGGTAGCACTTGTCCTCTCTCTCAGGCCCACCATTTCAAGCTCCCTTTGCATCTCTTCTTCATCAACGGTCTCTCCTCTCTGGAGTCTGGCGATCAGATCACTGAGAACGGTGACCTTCGCCTGTTGCCGCGCCAGTGATGCTTCAGTATCTTGACGAGTTCGCATAAGATGCACGACGAGGGAAGTGATGATTGTCCAGTATATGAAGAACGGGACAAGAGGACGAATACGTTGTCGGAGTGGGGGCACATCTGTAGGAAACGCATGTGAAAATCGGCGAGATGGGCGATTCGCTACCGAGTAAATAGATTGGAGGGGGAAGCGAGGTAGTCGAAGTTGGCTTCTGAGCATGTCGGTATGGTGGAAGGGGTATTAGACGGTGGTTCTGTTTGCTTTCTGCTGTGCGTAATGAATAAGACGAGTCACTGCCCGCGAAATCTCTTCTCGTTAGCAGTCGGCGATGTAGTGAGACACATCATATTCTTGAGTGTGGACGGTGAAAGCTTCTCTACCTGATTTAGGAATTAAGTCTATGCGTCACCGCTTTTAATGAATTTGCGGTAATTCCACTGTCAAATTAGATTACAAAAAGTCGTATGAATTGAAAATACATATAGAATTTTGTTTGGTGATTGTTTATAGGGCAATAAGACACCGTGGGATACTGTTTCAACAACCAGCCGAACATTTCATGGCCTAGAAGCCGAAGAGGCACCGGTGAAGAAGGTCCATGCTCCATGCACGCAGTCATAACGACATCCACAGAACAGAGGGCGCAATATTGCGGTGTACTGTATAATAATCTCCGTGCTGCAACATAATTATGTCTTCCGTTTCTCACTCCTCAAGCCAGCTTTCTCAAGCCACTATCAAACAGTTCGCCTCCTGCTGAACGACGACGGCACTGTATTGTCCTTTGTCTGTTGTGAGTGAGCAATTGCCCCCCAGAACTGGTCATTCTGGATGTCCCCCCTTTACAAGTTTGCCACGGACAAACTACATGGCCTCCCTGATCTGCCAGAGCTTATATGGGAGTTGGACCTGTTTTGCCCGATCCTAGAATTATGCAGTTTCTTGTATGGGGTAAACCCCACACTTCGCAATCCTCCGTTTCAGGCCGATTACGCATTGCCCATCCGTTCTCTGCCGCTGTGCCTATTAGCTTGCGTCTGCTGGGGGAGAAAGCGCAAATTCATACGGTCATATTCCCAATTATTCCCTGTGAAGATGGCCAGAATGTCCTTCATGGGTTGGAGGGTAAAGAAGATGAAATAAACGGAAGAACCAATGACTCACTGACGCACACAACACCACAGGTTGCCGAATTCTGAAACCACTCGGCCATCCGTCCAAGCTTCGACTGTCTCTCAAGCAAGACGAAGAAATAAACAAAAGGAGTGGTTCTTTAGTATCGTCTATCAAACACACGGACGCTTAGACGCAAACAGCATATCACGTGGGCCAGGGAGGAATTTACGCTCATCGCTATATGTTTACCACTCACGTGCAGACAACACGTTGCAGATTGTCATAATCTCCATTAGTAGCAACAGACCATCAACCGGGCTAAATCTTGGACAGAAAGATCAATTAGCAGCCTAATATCAATCAGATATCTGAATCTCAAGGTATGGTCGTAGCAACGAAACTGTGAGTCAATTGTTTCTAACCACAGCAAAAGCTCCTCAGGCATGAGTCCTGGCAACAAGATGGAGCTACACCCCCCTTTTTGTGTCCCTTCAGTCTTTTACGACGGCTCAACTCTGCGAATAAACAATAGACAACCATCATGAATACCCAGACATCCTTGTAACATGACTGATCCACTTTGCCTTATATCTCAGATATCAATTATGTATCGGCCCAACGCTAAGCAATTAATCCTTGACCATCTCTCACCGCCAACTCTTTCGGAACTCGTATCACCAGTCACTCCTTCACCAATGACTCCTGCATCCTTCCACACAGCTACTGCCGATACGCCGGACACTCTTGCACGAGTAACATCAGAAGAAGATGACGGCTCCCGCTATAGCTCAATGGGCCCGAATGTTCTGCCCATCGCCCTTCCCGGCTACCAGCATTCGATGTCTTACCCCGATCCACCCTAAGAGCTCAATCCTGATCCGGCTCAAGCTGTGCTCCTACAATCAGCCAGATTGAAGCTCTCTTCAAAAGACCAGGAAGCCATGCGTAAAATACGGTCTACGATGATGGAACAGAACTTCTCTGACTCCGCATCTTCCAACTCTGTTTCGTCTTCAAGACCTAGATTCCCTCAGACTTCAGCGGCAGGGCCATGCGAGGGCGGAGAGCTAATAACAAGAAGATTGTCTCTGTCGAAAGTTGTGGTGACTGAGCGTCAAAGCGATAGCGGGGAGGATGAGGACGTGGAGAGGCCGGAAACTATGAAGCGCTGGCAGAGTCAACCTCCACTGTCAAGAGAAGGTCACTGTATGACAAATGTATGGTACACACTGCATTACCTGGCTGCTTTTTGCTAACTGGATCCGTTTCAAATGTCGCAATAGTTTCTCAGCACACCAGGGTACAGTGTTGATTATGCCATTGCAGTAGTGGGTCATGAAGGGGTAGGTAAAACAACAGTAATTGCCGAGGCTTTGAGAGGATGGGGGATGTCTAATCCCGTAAAAAGCTACTCCCCGGAAGGACGTCTCAGTGAGTTCGTTTGGGTCGCAGCAGACAAAATTTATCGTAGCTCATACTCGCCCAGTATCTTCTTGTTGCTCACAGATTGCTGCCGAGGGCAAATTGAAGACAGGTTGCAAAGTTGAATTCTTTGAAATGGGCATCAATGCACTGGATCTTACTCCCGGGGCGGCCAGCGTTTGGCCGTCCTCTGCCCTAAAAGTGTCCGGAGCCGTCTGCTGTTATGATGCCGGGCGAAAAGAAACGTTGAAGGGACTCGAGAACTGTATAGGTATGTCGTCTGTATGGGGTGTATATGTGTACCATGAAACAATCTCTTTTGTCCATCGTTACTGGCTGATTATTGTGCTTACATCTCGTTCCACTGCTATTCGATGACCGCAGAACAGTTGAGCGCTACGAGCACACCCATCGTCATTCTTGCATGCAAGTCTGACCCAAACGCAGAATTGCAGATCAATGCTGCGCATGGTAATTATATGGGTGAACCATATAATGCAGGACTCATCGAAGTGACAACTAAGTCTCATGAAGGAAAACTCAAGATGCGGAATGCTGTGAGATGGCTGCTCTATAAGCTTGAACAACGACAACGTGAGTGCATCACTTTGAATGTAAATGGACTATAGAACACTGTGCTCACGGCCTGTGTCTTTCCCGCCCAGGTCGTCAACAGAGGCAACTCTCCGCCCTCAACATAGCAGGGAGCCTTCAGACTCCTACATCTGTTGGGAGTATCGCTGTGACAATGCCCGTCGTTGGAAGCTTAGCTTCTCCCGACTCGGATGTAGACTCTGCGGGGAATAAATTGATGTGGAAGCAATCTTTGAGCATGATCTCAAAGGCCTCTGAAGCACTTTTCACATACCAAGACCCTAGGGTTGAAGAAGAGATACTAGAAGATAAAAAATCCACATCTTACGATGCCGAGAAATTAGTAGGACTAGGCAAGGAGAAAAATATGAATGGCGGAAGCCTGGGATGTCTAGACAATTCGGAAGAAAGCACATGGCTTGAGAAAAAACGGACTGCACGTGTACAGGCAAAACGTAATACCATTGCTGACCCGATTGCACATGGGTGAGTACATGTTCGAGCGGTTAGATACTGTTATAACTGATTTATTCTGAAAGGATTTCGCCGGTCTATGTAGCCTTAAAGGACCTACTGAACCAATTTTTTACTTCAATAGTGTCTTCAGAAGGTAAATTCACTTTGCAGGCAGAAAAAATCATTAATCTCCTTTCAGGTGAAGCGTTTACCAGGTCGTTCCTTCTCACTTATCGCCGTTTTTGTCATCCTCAAGATTTAATGCTTGAGTTTCTTGAGCGTTTCCGCGAAGTGGAAGATTATGCTGTGTCCAGTGATGTCAAGAATTGGACGCTACTGAAGTAAGTAACCACATATCGGAATCTCGTTGCTTGCACTGAATACCTGCTTCAGACTCACGGGTGCACTCGTCGACTGGACCAGCCTGTACCCTGGCGACTGCGTGTCAATGTCGACTCCAATCATCTTTAGCGAAATCATTGCTCTTCTTTTCAAACATACCTTTATGGCCCATCTTATCTCTGACCTCATTTTAGTCCAAGATGTCCTTCTTAAAACAACAGATCCAGACGAATCGTGGTCCATGCGTTCACACGGTGTAGCATCACATAGTGTAGTGGACAGTACAGAAGTTCTAATCGATAAGGGGGGAGCGACTAAATTGGATGATAACGAAGAGAATGACGAAATTGGCTCTTTCGGGTGTGAGGCGGCTTCCGAATTATCGGCATCGATTGGTAGTTTACAACTGGAAGAAGTACAGCATCGAGGCAGCGGATCTGACTCTGGTCGAATAGGAATCCCATCTGGAGCTTCAACCCTCGGAAAAGACAGCTCCTTCTCCTCCGAAGGCCAACATTCACATACTCCCTCAGGTGGATCACCCTACAGGATGAAAGGCATGCAAATCAGCGATGAGGTGGCCGATGCCAGATGGGGGGATGCGTTGAACATGGTCATGCGGATGGAGCCTAGGGCATTTGCAACAGAGCTGACGAGGATGCAATGGGAACTATTTCTTGACATCAGAGTGAGTCTGGGAGCACCGCTATTTTGAGTTACTAATGAAGCCTCTTCCAGCCTAGGGATGTTTTCAGGCATACTCTTGGAAAGGAAATCGGTGGCCCTGTTGGCAAGTCGATCAACTTTTTCAACCACTTATCCAGATGGTGATTATATTTTCCCTCATGACCTGTCAAATTCTGATATTTTACCTTTCATAGGATTTCGACTATTGTTCTAGCATCGTCAAAAGCAAAACATCGGGCTCGGGTAATCGAACGATTCATGCTCATTGCCCATCAGCTCCGTCGCGTCAACAATTATGACTCTCTTTATGCGGTTATTTCCGGTTTACGCGAGGCCTCTGTCCATCGTCTGTCAGCGAGTCAAGCATTGATACAGCTTTCACCGGTTACGGAAAAGGATTACCGCTCTCATCTCGAACTGATGAACCCAAGGGGTGGCTACATCCAATACCGCAAAGCATTACAGGCGGATATCGACAGTGGACGAGAAGCCATCCCCCTACTTAACAATATACTGGGCCTTGTATCGCGATTACAGGAAGTCCGCCCAAACGATTGCAGGGAGGAAGATGGTAAGGTCCAATGGGAAAAGTTTATGAGGTTCGGGGAGATTCTCGCTATGATCCAGGAATGCCAGGCTAGAGGACCGGCCGTGAATGGACAAGTGGGTCAGGGGTTCAAAAAGGTCATCGAAGAGACCACTATTCTGTCGGATGAGGATGTAAGTTCGTTCATACTCATATTTCTTTATCTTCCAGAAAATGTGACTCACTTGCCATTCAGGCTCTATGGGCAAGAAGCCAGTCGCTGGAAAACAGCGGGGGTACAATTGGGGGGAAATTGCTTAAGCGCTTAGCAAATCTCGGCTTTTAATTCGGGCGAGGGATAGATTGTATCACTACTATATTTGCAAAGTATTTATAGAGTTCCAGACGCGACCCAATAATGATGACCTTGACGATTCAGATGATTAGCATCATGTAAGGGAGGAGATAAAATCGTCGTGTGGAATTGAAGGATTAAATCAACAACAACGCGAAAGCGTGCATATTATATTATATTAGAAGGGGATGGCGGTGTTTGCCTGGGCACACACCAAACCGCAAGACTCAAAAGCAGTTTCATGCAATAGACATACGATATGATTTCTACGTATATGACGCTATACAACCCTGCTCTCATATACTTTAGCTTATAGAGATTACAAGATAACTCTTCCCGGCCTTTGTTTCAAAACCCTTTCCACACTCATTTCAAACGGTGTCATACCACCAGAACCACCTCTCGCTACCTCAAGCCTCCCTCCATCTCTGGCTTTGATCGTCCCCAGACCTTGATTGTCTTGATGCCCGTTACTCACACCGGTAGCAGTTGCGACGCTTGAAAGCGTTAAGCCAGTAGGAATAAGGCTATACCCCGAAGGTGTCCTCGGCAACCCCCTCTTCTGCCGCAAGGCGCCGGTGCCCAGCTCCCGGAAGGTACTGACCAACGTCTCGTGTGCTGACCTGTAGTCTCCGTTGGTCAAACCCACGCCACCATGCTCAATCCTCTCTTGATCATGAATGTCGACCTCCCACTTCGGCCTTGTTATCTTTTTGGGCGGCAAGAACCTTGATATAAGAAAGCATGATTCGGCAGAACCTGAGGCATGGCTAAGAGAATGGTGGTATAGTACAGGGTTGTTGGTCGTGGGTCGTTTAGAAGCAGCGGAGGCAGCCTCGAGAGCAGTGAGACGCTTGTGAGGTTGGGGTGAGGAGGATGCTGTAGAAGGAGGAGCAAGAGTACCTGCAAAAATACTTCGAAGGGAACGCGTAGAAGCAACTGAACTTCGGCGGAGATTTTGAGAATGAGTAGTTCCTGCATCCACGTTGGACTGGTTTGACGGACGCGCATTTTCGCGCGGTATGTCTTCTTCCGGGATTTGATCCCATCCTTGTCCTTGCGCAACTTCGTAACTGACTTGTGGCTGAGGGACGGGGGGTTGATGCATAGACGGTACACGGTCTCTCTTGTCATATGAACCCCTGGACGGAGACTCTTGGGCCGCATTGCGTCCGGTGTAACTGATGGGAGAGTTGAGAGGGTGAGGAGGCGCGCGAAGGGATTGTATGGAGCGAAGGGAAGAATTTGACGGGCGATGACGAAGGGAACGGGCAGCTTTAGACGATGTCGCCCGTGAACGAGAAGCGGTAGGAATTTCTTTTTCTGGAAGATCATCTTTGGGAGACGCCTTTTGATCGGACTCCGTTGGGGAGACCATCTTGGGGAACGGATAAGACGGGGAATTAGTAAGCTTGTTTTGCGTTTGGGCTTCATCCCTTTGGTCCGTTGGGTCCCTTGGGAGACCACCACCACTAGTCGATCGAAGAGACGGACCAGTAGAAGGTCGCTTGGGTTCGCTAGTTTCACTTTGCAGACCTCTGGGTGGCTCAGTTGGAAGTCCAGAATCAGGAGTAGCATCCATGGATGTAATAGCGGATATAGGGCCAACAAGTGACTTGGAGCTCGCGACGCGTTTGATTGGATTTGTTATGATGGGATGGTCTACTTGGGGCATCTCCGCAGCGACTTGTGGGTCGGGCGGCTGAACCGTTCCGGCAAAGCCAGTGGTTCTTTGAGTGAGAGGTGGGCGGTGATCTGGGTCCTGAATGTCGACCAGATCTCCCCGGGCCATGGCTTCAGCCATACTCTGCGTCCTCTTGCGTTTAGGATCGGACGTTGTGTCACTAACTGCGCGACGCATAGCCGCACTCGAAGGAGCTTGTTGCTTCCCCTTGCCCTTTTTAGTCTGCTTGACATCCTCTCCGCTCTCCCACTCATCTTCATTAGGATCGATTTCTTTGCCCTGATCATCGATCACTTGGATGCTTTCTGTTGTACGGCGGGACTTTGCAGAGGGGCGACTAACGTTGGATGCAGCACTAGAGTGGGAGGCAATGGACATGGTAGAGTCTGTGCGAGTCAGACGTGGTAGATGAGTATCGGATCGATTTCCCCGCGGCAAGGGTCGCTGCCGGGCAATCAGCTATATTTCATGCTCACCTGCCAAGAGATACTCACCTCGCCTTGTTTCTTCTTCTTGCCTTGATCCAATGTATGCATTGCAAGCCCCGCTGCAAGAGCTCTTCTTCCGGCTTCGCCCTCTGAGCTTCTGCGGCCAGGGGCATGAGCGTGGGTGTGGGCGTGGGCATGGGCATGGGTGTGGGCGTGTGGATGTGCGGCATGGAGGGATGCCCGGCGGCGTGCATGCTGGGAAGGTCTTCTGTGGAGGGGAGGGTTTGTGTGCTTTGCTGAGGAAGAGATGAGGGTTGTCTGCGATGACAGCGACATGGCGGAGTGTGTATGGCGTAGGGTGGATTGCAGCAGGAGTATGGCATAACAGTAGGTGGTGGCTTGGTGGTGGTGCCACGTGGTAGGAGAGGCTGCTGGTGTATCGTGACGTGGACTAAAGGGATCAAGTGACTACTCATT
This sequence comes from Cryptococcus neoformans H99, assembly GCF_000149245.1. NCBI lineage: Eukaryota > Fungi > Basidiomycota > Tremellomycetes > Tremellales > Cryptococcaceae > Cryptococcus > Cryptococcus neoformans. The sequence goes on from NC_026745.1 coordinate 648,862, forward strand.
ACATAATAATGTGGGCGGGTAACTGTATAAGCGCGCGGGTGTTCACGTTGGGCCGGCGGGCACGCGCTGGTTTCTTGTGCAACGAATCCCTTTCTCCACACATGACTCTCCTATATAGCACGTCCGCGCATGCATGTCCCTTCTTCTCCCATTTTCATCCAGAATGCGCAACTTCCCACTCACAAGCCGTCCATTGATTACACGCCGCTGCCTCACCACTCTCGGTCTGCGAAGGGAAGACCCCTCCAGGATATGGGAAAGGCGCACCCCACTTACTCCTCACGCAGTCCAAAGTCTCTTGGCAGACGCCAAAGATCAGCTCAGAGTGGAGGTAGAGAGCTGCAAGAGGCGATGCTTCCCAGATGCTCAATACTCTGATGTAAGCCGCCATTATGCCGTCAAACCGCTCGTTGGCTTACCACCGCTTAGGCCGGCGCAAAGATTGTGCCTTCCCTATCAAAGGACGTGGACGTCGTACTGGGCATCAAAGAGCCCCGCTTGTCTGACGTCCGCAATCTGGTAGAGGCTTCTAAGAATGAAGGCAAGAAGCGAACATGGATGATGTTCTCGCATACTCATAAAGGGCAGGTGAGTGCAAGACGTAACCTACTCTTTCTACCCCTCATTGACCGTTGCCTATAGGAATACAATATCCCTCTTCTCTCTACTTTACTTCATCCCACTCAGACGCTTATCGATCATGAGCTATTGACAGCGCTGGCTCCCGGCAAAGACGGTAAGCCTCAGCTGAAACGTGTCGCTGCATTTGGGTGGTTTGCAGGTGCTGTGGGTGCTGGGGAGGCATTATCTCTTACCGGCCTTGCCCTTTTACGGAGGGGGCTTGCTACTCCTTTGCTTGTGAGATAACCTTAGCTTCAAATGCCTTTGGTACCCTGACAATAGCTGTCATAGAGCCTGTCACGACCTTATTCTCTTGGGTCATTGGCTGCGTTCAAAAACGCTCTAAAGAAGGCTGGTGAAGAGGTAGAGTCTTCTGCTGATCTCAAAGGACAAGAACCCATTGTCATCGGCCTCACGGGGTAGGTAGACCTTATCGTTTCCTCTTCATTGGTTAATGACATTCTTGCTCAGTGCCGGGAACGTCTCATCTGGGGCCACTGACATGCTTAATGAACTCGGTGTGGTGTGGGTAGAACCGGAGGGCCTTGCTGAGTTGAAGCAACGCGGATGTAAGCAGCTCCTCTGTATCTAGTTAATCAAGAGATCTTCAGACTGACAGCTCGCCTATAGCTCCAAACAAGGTAAGCGACAGACAACTCATGTACAAAGCCCAACTGATCACTGGATAGATTTATGCTTGTGCGATCACTCCTGCTTCCTACCTCCAACGCATTGAAGGAGGTGTATTTGACAAGCAAGAGTACTACAAGTCACCTGACAAATACATGAGTATCTTTGCCGCCAAGGTCAGTGCCGGCCAGTCAAAAAGGTGTCATCAGAAACCCTAACTAGATACAGATTGCGCCTCACTTGACTACTCTGATAAATGGAGTTGGGTGGAGCAAAGGCTTCCCTCGAGCCATCACAAGGCCTAGCCTGAATAAACTCATTGAAAAGGAAAACGGAAAGCAGAAGCTTGTAGCCGTGCAAGATATAACTTGCGACAAGGAGGTACGTCGCTATCAAGGTCATTCTGAGTGTGATTAAAAAATTGAGACATCCATAGGGTGGACTTGAATTCGTGGATCAATTCACCACTATTGACAATCCCTATTTTGAAGGCCCTGGGGGCATTCTTATTAGCTCCATCGATATCCTCCCCACGGAACTTGGTGAGTGGCTTTACGTTTTGATTTACATCCACCCCCAAACCATAATCTGACCATTGGTATTATACAGCCGCCGATGCGTCAACCTACTTCTCTTCCGCTCTTTATCCATACATTCAAGGCCTTCTTTCCCCGTCTGGCCAAGGTGACAAGGACGGTATAACAGACACTCTTTCACGGGCGGCCATCGTCAAGGATGGTGTTCTCCAACCCCAACATGAGTGGTTAGGAGGGAAAATCGAGCAATGGAAGACAGGAGGTGCAGTTGCGCCAGACTCTCTCAAGCAGGAGAACCTGAGGAAGGGAGGAAAGAAGAAGGTCTTGCTCCTTGGTAGCGGCCTGGTGGCAGGGCCTGCAGTGGATGTTTTTGCGGCGAGACCTGATGTTCATCTGATCATCGGTGAGCCATTTCCTTTCTCCATCGACAGGTCTACACTAATATAACCACACAGCTAGCAACAATCTTGCCGAGGGCCAGAGTCACATTCGCGGCCGTCCTAATGTTGAGGCTATTGCCCTTGATGTGGCTGATGATGCCAAAATGAGTGAATTGGTTGAAGAAGCGGACATCGTCGTCAGGTGAGTGTGGTTAGAGCATCCCCGACGTTTTCATCCTTGGCTCAACCTTCCGTCTAGTCTCCTTCCTGCACCCATGCACCCCCGTGTGGCTAAACATTGCCTCGACCACTCCCGTCATCTTGTAACGGCTTCTTACAACTCCTCCGAGCTCCAAGCTTTGAATTCGCAGGCAATTGAGAAGGATGTCATCTTCCTCGGGGAATGCGGCTTGGATCCGGGAATTGATTCCATGGCTGCTATGCGGATCCTGGAGAGGGTAAAGAGAGAGGGTAAGCAAGTCAAATCGTTCGTATCTTGGTGTGGTGGCCTGCCAGAATTGAGCGCGAGCAAGGTGCCTCTGAGGTACAAGTTTTCTTGGAGTCCCAAGGCAGTCTTGACCGCCGCACAGAATGATGCGTCGTTTAAATTGGGAGGCAAGGTACGTTGTAAGCATCATACGGCAAGACGAGAATCTGACATGGAAGGGTTCATAGCATGTGAAAATCCCAGGAAATGAGCTGTTGGCAAGACGCTTTCCCGAAGTAAAATTATGGGATGGGTTGCCACTGGAAGGTTTGGCGAATCGTGACTCGATGCCCTACGCTGAAAAGTACGGGCTTGGTCCAGCTGAAGGACTGACTGACCTCTTCCGAGGAACTCTTCGGTGAGTAACATGGTAACATAGTCCTCGAGGAGCTGGCAAGTGCTAACTGGGAGAAAAAAAAGTTACCAAGGGTTCTCATCACTCCTTGAATCCTTCCGCCTTCTCGGTCTCCTTCGCTCTGAACCCCTTTCTGGTTCTCCCAAATCTTGGACCGAGTTTCTTGCAATGACTGTAGAAAGGGAATTGGGCCTGAGCAAAGGGTTGAAAGGAGAGGACGTAAACAGTGCAGTGCAAGATTTGGTCGGAGAGGGAAGCAAAGATGTTATTAGGGCCTTGAAGCTGTGCGTTTATTTCCACAAAACGACCGAAGAAGCGGAGCCCCAGCTGACACCTTTCCGTTTAGCTTCTCACTCTTCCCAGGCAGCGACACTTCCTTGCTTCCTCTGCCGAACCTTCCCACCCCTACTCCCATTGATTTCTTTGCCCATCTCCTTTCCCGCAAACTTGCCTATCTTCCTGACGAGCGGGACACGTGCCTCCTTCATCATTCATTCACTATCGCAGCTCCGTCTGGCGATACGCAACAAGTGACAGCCTCTCTCCGTCACATGGCTACTCCGACACAGTCCTCCATGAGCATCACGGTCGGTAAGACATTGGCCTTTGCGGCTCTGAGGGTGGCGGATGGGAAGGTGAAGGTGAGAGGTGTAACCGGACCATATGAACAAGAAGTATGGTCAGGAGTCTTGGGTTCGTTGGAAGGAGAGGGTGTTGTAGTTGAGGAGAAATGGCACTAGCAATCTACCTGTATTTAATATGATTCCACGAAGAAATGAGTAGCGTACATCAATAACACAGCATGCAGCATTGAATTGTGTCATGATAATTATACAACAGATCAAGTCAATACAACTAACTGGGCATTGATGTGAAAATGCTCAATCCCGTAAATTTATGGGCTGATAATATCCCGATACCATCTAACACCGCCATCCCCTTGTCCAGCTTGATCGTCTCTGACCAGGCCTGCTTGTGACTCCATGAGTCCCACAAATTCTTGTGCGAGTCCTATAGGCAAGGACTCGGTCGAAGCAAACTCAAGAAGGGAGAAGGATTTTTCAAAGGACGAGGAATCACTGGGATCGGTGTCAGGGGATGAAGGTTCTAAGCGGTTGAGAGTGCGAGATAGAATGGACGAGGTTGAAAACGTCGGAGTATGTAAGACCATGAGACTCGAAGGGAGGCGAAGCGAATGGATGGAAGGGGATGTATAGTTGGGGAGGTAAGGTAACGTGTCAATCAATGCTTGTGGCGATAACAATGCTTAAGGATCATCAGCGACTACAGAGTAGAACCGAAAAAAAAGGAGATTAGGGACGCACCAACGCCTCTGGCGCGCATCCACAACCCCCAAACCTCATCTAATGCCACGACCCCTCTCCCTCCCTCGCCCACCATTAACCCTCTTTCCCCGTTCCTGCCAGTTAATAATCCTCCCAGCTCTTTTGCAAGTCCTTCATGGTAAGCCTGCTCATTCTTTACCATCTCTTTTGTTAAAGCAGGGGTCGCAAGTCCAAGTTGCACGAGCGAAGTACGAATCATAGTAGCCTCTTCCTCTGTAGTCTGTCCTTGGGGTGAACCGCTAGGACTTGAGGCAGCCGCTTGTTGTGAGGAGAGCTTCTGATTAAGAGATTGTGCTAGGCGAACCATCTCTCCTGCACGGAGCATGAGTGCTTCAAGATCCGCAAACGCTGTTTGCATGTGAGAATCTTGGGCTTTGGCCGATAAATCAATCGACTGAAGAATGCCATCTACACCCATCTATGTCAGCAGTTGTTAAAACGCGTTGTGGAACGCATCAACTTACCGATTCCAGCCCCTGACCTCTCGCCGTTAAGGCTCATAGTTTGTGCACTAGAGCGACCTTCACGTTCCCAGGCCTTGTCTCGAAGGACACTCGTGAGTTTTTTATATGCCTCTTTATCCCCTCCCTTACGAAAGCTTAGTCTCACGACTTGCTGCTTCTCTGGCTTTTCCCTTGCGGTATTAAACTGAGGCGGCCGCGGGAGAGGTGTCGTGCAAATTTCGCAGTTTCGGAGCAATGCTGAATTAAGAAATGTACAGGCTGGACAGGCAACTTTCCCCTCACCCTCTTCGTCATCGGCGGTAGACAATGGGGGAGTAAAACCTGATGAATTAGGTGTACCCGCTCGCGAGGGCATTGCCGATACACTGGGAGATGCCACAGCTTGAGCATACGGTACACCGCATAGCCCACACTTGCCCGATTTACCCAATCCCTTCCTTTCGTTAACATATCCACACACCCGACAGGTCCACATTCCAGCGCTGTCAGCTGCGGGATCGTTGTCTCTGGACTGAGGGCTTCCGAGAGTAAGGGTGACTTTGGGAGAGCTGCGCATAAAACCAGAGTAATATTCCGTATTACGGACATACGATAGATGCGTTTGTAGTGACGGGGTGTGAGTGGAATGATTGTCAGATGGGATGAGTATGAGACGATGGGTAGTTATGTGTAAAGATATTGTCTGGTAGCCTGGCTGCTTCTCATTTCTACAATGTAATTAGATCGCAGAAATCGCAAGGAAGGAGGAAGAGAGGACTAACGCTTCGTAAAGACCGACGGCATCCCAGCTACCGATCCACTCTTCTCCTTGGTCTCGCTGCACAGATTCTATCACAGTCGCCGATGGACGGACTGGCGACCATGTTGACCAGTATGCAGCGGAGAGAGGGGAGGGCAAAGACATTGAACAAGCCTGAATGAGACAAGCTGTTTCGAATAGAGCGGGTGGATATACTCTGCAGTGCGATAACAAACGGAGAGGCAGTCTGCTTCTTGGACTAACCTCTCCTTGTTGTGAAGGGTGGAGGTTTACGTAAGGCCTTATCGTGCCAAAGTCAAAAGCAGCTCGACTGATGCATGCATGAAAATACAGTTCTCTTGTTGCTGATTCTAATACGGAGAGTGCACGTGGCCAGTTGGATCATCGTGATGTGCACGCACAATGAGGAAACTGTGGGATAAGAAAGAGTGTATAGGGCCGTAGGGAAGGAGGCCCGGGGGCTGGCAGCGAGATTAATGAGTGCTACTGACTGGGTGTTTGTGTAGGTTGGATTACATAAGTCTGTGCTAGTAGACAGGCAAGAGACGGTGGTGGGTATAGAGTATAGAGGGTGGGATGTAGCGCTATGGCTTTTACTGTCTGCACTGCATTTGCGAGCTTTCCGGTGATCGTTATGCAGGGTTTCTTCAGGTCCTTGCTAGACGCGTTGGGTATTTTATGTTCTGCGGCCTCACTGCCGCTGTCCCCGAGCCTTCATCAGCCATTCAACTGCAACGATATACCATAGCAGCAATCCTCCATATCCCATCTCCCCTGTACCACCATTATACATACTACATATAACCGGCCTTTCCGCCGTGTTTTTCCGCACTGAATAGTCTGGCCCATCACCCGTTACACCCCTTCCCTGGTTACACACCACTCCTGCGCCTCGACTGATAGTCTCAAATTGTTTTCGTTTTCCAGATCTGCCCATACGACGCCATCATCCACTATCACCCAACACCCATTTTTCCCTCCTCTCGCTTTTTGTGTTATCATCCACCACACCACCTGCCACCACTCCACTTGGCGAGTGCGACCCGTTCCGACCGCCTGGTCCACCACCCTCGTTTTCACTCTTTCCACTCTCAACTTATCTTCCTTATGCCTATTACCACCATGAACGAAATAGGTGGTAGCGCGCCCCTTACACACCAATCTACCTTTGATTCCCGTCTGGCATATGTACAATCCAACATTCCGCTTCCTTCACATCAAACCTCCTACCCATATCCTGCATACAACAACAATTCACTTCAGGCTCGTCCAGGCTCTTCGAGCGGCCACAATGCAAGGCGCGATTATTCACATCGACCCTCAGCTTCGAGTGCTCCACTACTTCATAGGGAAGCGATGACGCATCCTGGGTGTGTATTATGTGGACTTGTAAGGAGCTGTGGAAGTAACCCTGCTTCACCGGCGCTCTCCCCGCAAGACAGCACAACACGTTTACCCTCTTCGTCACGGACTCCATCATTGGCTGCGAGCTTTGCAGACTCTAGTGCGTCTGGGCCGTACCACCACCCATTTGAGAGGACTCAAAGCCCTGCGCCAGACGGGCGGCGGACAGGAAACAGGGTGGGAGGCAGAGAGATTGTGTATCACGATAAAGACATCACGGTGTACAAGGCAGAGGGGAAGGAAACGCTTTGTCAAGATGGTAGACATATCATCATTGTGGTGAATGAGCACCTGCAGAGTGTGTACGAATTTGTGAGTTTATTTTGTCACGTGGAAATTGGTCGGGACTGATACGGAAAAGGGCGCATCCGATATACCGCTGTTGAGCCACATACTCGACACAGCCGCGCAAATATTGAATTCTGCGGCTGCTGCAAGCGACGATCTGGAAAGGGGCAAGGGAAAGGAAACGTTGCACGTGGGATTTGTAGGAAGTATCATAAGTGAGTCTGCCACATAAAGCGAGTGGTCTCCAGCTGAGACGTTCAAAAGAGGATCCACAATCTCCTCATGCGCATTTACATGCCCATGCTTACCTTCCTCCCATTGACACTAAACTTTCTGGAGCATCTCTGTGGCGTAGGAACGTGGTATTTGGCTCTTTGAATTGGTGGAGCATTGAGGATTTACGAGCGGAAATCAGGTAAGTTTCAACAACTATTCTGACCCGGCAGAGTATTGACAAGTGTCACAGGGAGGCAACGTCGAATAACCGAGTCAAGACAGGGTATGAATATCGACAAGCGCCTATTGATAAGGTACCAGACGCTGGTGCGGCCATAGTGGGTCTCTCTTGAGATTACTTCATCGTGAAAAATCTGACGCCTTTTACAGGCCCCAGCCTACGCTCTCAATCCAACTTACTCTGACATCCCCTCACCTGTATCCCAATCCAATCAACACGCTTTGCAACAGCAGCAGCCACAGCAATCATCCTATCGACCCCAACCCGGACCATCGTCGGTGTCTGCGGACCGACTTTCTCCGCTACCCACTCATCCTCTTGAAGAGACCAGCTCGATAGGATCTGTCGTCTCTGTCAGCACTGTAACCCCCCAAACGTCTAATTCCGGTAGAACATCGAGGGAAAATAAAGAGAAGGGGAAGGGAAATGCTATTAGCGACTGGGAAATGGTGCAGTTTGGCAGTGAAGGAAACTGAAAGATTGTCGGACGGAGTCATTTAACGACCCAAAAACGAAGTAGATGATGATCCAGTACGACGTTTTATGACGAGCGTGTTGTTTCTGTTCTCGCATTTATATATCAGCATGACAGTTGCCAAGTGGACATGAGTTATATCGACTGTAAAGCTATACGGATCATCCGTACATAAAGAGATGTTAACAATGCAGCACACAATGAGAGGATGGATGCGGTGGAATTGGCGGAAGAGGAATGGAGGAAAAGTGCCACATTGGGCGATAGGGACAATAAGGCGGCGGAACGCAAAGGACGAATGAAGGGTTGGACCCTAAAAAATAAACCTGACGCGTCCAGCGGTGAACCAAACAACACGCAAAGTCAAGCCTGGCGGCCTCCTTGTGGTTGCATATGCTTGGAGGATTTCGGCAAGTGGCGTGCAGTCTGGGTAGATGAGTGTATACAAGGAGAACAGAGATGCATTCCCATGGGTAAAAGAAGAAGAGGAACGAGGGGTGCGATGGATGCAGCTGTAAATAAAAGCTTGGCATTTTGTACCAACACATTCGAGAGAGACGGAGGGGGCGCGCAATTCTCCCTGGTCTTGGTCCGTTTCTCTTCCATCCATCCTCCGTCCATCTTTCCTTTCAATCCATCTCTTCCGCCTACAGCCAGGATAATCCCCGGTAAAGGAGCCCTTTGCGATCCCTGTCCCCCTGCCGGTCTGTGCGTCGCATATTTGGCCCCGATCTCAAGCGTCAGTATACTCTTCTCTCTTGTTTTGTGGTCTTGCCCGTGGCTACTCTCTCATTCAGCCCTCCGCCCAGATCTGCTCACCGATTACATAGTGATTCACACTCTTTCCCTCCACGCTCTTTCAATACTCCTCTGCCCATATCCACTCCGACCTCCTTCCAAGCCCATCCATAACAATGCTTGCCGCCAATCTCATCTCTCTCGTCCTTGTTCTCCCTACCCTCGCCCTTGCTCGGCACAACTCCCCTTTTAACGGCCACTCTCCCTCTCGTAGACATCATCACGCGCGTGCTGCAGCTTTCGTACTTGACCATGTCTCTCCCGCGTCCAACGAGCCTCTTGGGCGTGCTTACCACGATTCCATCGAGCACAAGATGGCGAGGAAGCGGGCCGGAAAGAAGTTCGCCAAGAGAGGCGCTGACGGGTCCCAATGTCGAGTAAAGGGGCAGAGCTATGTCCCCACTGGTGTGAGCAGCGCTTCTGCTATCTCGAGTACTGCTGCATCAACCATCGCTAGTTCTCTCTTGCCTGCCAGCACAGATGCTATTACGAGTACTTCCGCCTGGGTCGCGTCTCCTGCTTCCAGTGCCAGCATCGGCACAAGTGATGAAAGCGCGGCTACCACCAGTGCATGGATTGACAACCAACAAAACTGGGTTGACGCCACGTCCTCATCTGAACAAGCGGCAGCAGCTTCAACATCTTCATCTTCCTCTTCATCTGGCTCAGGGACGAGCGTCGTCAGTTATGCCGGCTTGACTCCCAATGGTAACAAGGCAGGTGTAAGTGCTGGTGATTCGCTGCCCTGGCTTGCGTCAAAATTGGGCTGGTGGTATGGTGCGTGTAACACTCTCGCAATATTGGTGAATGACATGTTAGGCTGACGCTGGCAAACAGACTGGTCTGCCACTCCTTCTGGTGATTGCGGCAGTGCTGTGACAGTACCAATGCTCTGGGGTGGTGGTAGCGCTGATGGCACCGACTCTGCTCGTCTTGTCGCATTCCAGGCCCTCGCCGACACTCCTTCGTATATCATTGGATTTGAGGAGCCCGACTGTGCTGCTGGGTCAGGTAGCTCTGGTCTTGACGTTGCCACTGGTGGGTTTCGTTCATCCGGAAAACAAATCCACGAGTCTAACGCTAGCAGGTATTGCACTTTGGGACTCATTGATTGCGCCCAAGGGCGAGGCCGGCACCATTCTTGTCGGTCCTTCCATGTGCAAACAAGCTGCTGAATCCGGCTGGCTTGGACCTTTTATGGAAGGTGTATCTAGGAAACCTGATATCATGAACATCCATGTGAATAAGAAAGACGCCGCTGGGATCCAGCTTGACATTGTAAGTGATTTTCAGATGCAAGATGCGTATTTGGTCTGAACTAGTATATAGGATCACTACTGGAACACTTACGGTCTTCCTATCTGGGTGACAGAGTTTGCGTGTGTAGACGATTCCACCGGCTTTATCCCTTGCACCGACCAAGATGAGATCAACGCATTTATCAACACTGCGGTCGACATTTTTGAGACCGATTCGCGTATTGCTGGTTACGCTTACTCGTAAGTTTCCCCATAGGTAAGAGCAAAGGTATGTCAAGGCTGACAAGCTGGTAGAAATGGATATGGCCTCTCTGAGAACTGGATGATGGTCAAGGATGGCCAGTTATCGTATGTTGCTTCATCTGAATCCACCATAAGCTTGAGGCTAACGGCGAGCACAGCGAATCCGGCCAGACTTACCTTGCTGCTATTTCCAAATACCACTGATCTAACACTATCCATAATTGTTCGTTCTTCCAATATGCTCGGACGTATTTATAAATTTATGATTGGAATTGAAGCCCTTTGGATACCCAAAAACTTGATAATACTCTTTATATACCCTACCATCTTTCCGCGTGTCACTTTCTCCTTGCTTGCTAGGTGTACACCACGGACTATCTGGTCGATATCTGGAAATATATTCTGTTACGGATACTGTATGCAATGCTAATGGTGTTTGGAATCCTAATATTTGGTGCTATCGCGATGCAAAAGATGGCCCGTCTTCCATCTCATGTCCACGAAGACTTACGCTATGACGCTTGACGAAAAGGCTAAAAAGATGTGTCAAGGTTAGCAGCGTGGATGGAAATCGTCGGGTTTCGAAAGCTACCTGATCGGCTGAATGTGATAGCCGACTCCGGATAACGATGACACTCCTCACATGTCATCAACCCTTTTTCCTTTGCCGGCTTATCAGATACCTATATATCTTTGGCGCTTCGAATTTTATGCAAAGAGTATCACTTTGCTCAGAGTACAATACGTATATCGATGGCTCAAAGGCAGACATTCAACTCGCTTGAAGAGCTCTCCACTTGCGAGGTGAGGCCGTCTCTGGGCTTGTTTTCCCACGCTCCATAAACTAAACTTGCCTGGTGCGTTGGTTACGCCGCTTTTGAATGTAGATATCAGATGCTCTTATAAAGCTAGGGGTGCAAACTGGAGGTTATATCCCAGACCTTCATCTCTACTCACCTTCTGATGGACAAAAGGTCAAGGTGGTTGGCCCGGCATTCACGGTGCAGGTGGGTTCATGGTGAGAGAATGATATGCTGTGGAGATTTAGCTAACGAGGATGGCAATGTGTAGATGGTAGCTGAAAATGTACAAAGAGAAAATGAACCTCCCAAGAGCAAAGAGCATTTTGTAAGTCTTTTCTTACTTGCCGACAGTTGCTTGGGATTGGAATTGCGATGCCCACCGCAGAGATCCCGCACACAGTCGTTTTTAGATCTGTTTATTTTATTTTATTTTATTTTTTACGCCTGCATCACAGTGTTCTAAATGTAGAGTATTATTATTGAAGGCTGACTGGTCAATGTATGGGGTACAGGTGGATGCATGCCCAAGCGGCAGCGTACTAGTCATTTCTGCACCATTCAGTGCGTCTAATCAGCAATCCACGTCCACAGAGCTGCTTTTATCAACCCGCTGACAAATGGTAATCCTAGTCCGAAATGCAGGGTGCTGGGGCGGCCTTATGTCGACCGCTGCTAAAGCAAAAGGCATCAAGGGAGTCGTCATTAAGGGAGGGTGTCGAGATTTGGCAGAACATAGGGAGCTAGGATTCCCTGTAAGTCAGACATAAAGTTTCCAATACGTACACAGCTTAAGCATCGACAGGTGTACGCAAACTATCACACCACGCTGGGCCAGAAATCTTTTGTTCGCCCTTCTCTCCTCTCTGTTCCAGTCGACATGTCGCCGCATTACTATTCTTCTCCGACGATCGTATCCCTCTACCCGCCCTCATTCGAGTACAAGATCACTGTAAATCCTGGAGACATTATTGTATGTGATGAAGATGGATGCGTCGCAGTGCCCCCAGACTTGATCGAAAAGGTTGTGGAAAAGGGAAAAGAAGGCAGGGATGTCGATGAGAATGTGAGGAAAGACCTCGAGAAAGGAAAGGGAGTGAAAGAAAGTATGGCCAAATGGCGAGGTGAAGAAAAAAGGGATGGAAGGAAATTGTAACTCAACTAACTAGCTGGCAACATAAATTGGTTGTTATATTTGCCCAAGGATGGAAAGCGATGAGGATGCAATTGCATTGTTTGACAACAGTATTACAAATTAGAAACCGAAAATCCATGGAGGCATGAGTGACGTAAAAATTGGGCATTAACAGTCAAGGAAATCAGCAGCTGTGAGCCTTTGAGAAGCGTTAGCGATAAAAATGTATAGGATCAAACCAAAAGTCGATAGAGTGACCCGCTTACAGTTCTAAAGCGATATAAGGATCGATGCGGTCTGAAAAGTCTTCATTGACCTCTTCGGCAAGACATTCCGACCATTGAACCTTGTACGCAAGGTATTCTATGACTTTTGCAAGTATCACACCCCTATGAAGAGACAAGGGTCAGCAAGGATTCCATAAACCTTTTGACGGGGAACGAACCTCTGCTGAATTCTGCACGTCTTGTTCTTCGACTCTTCAAATGCGGCTACCCAATCTCCGATCAGCGCTTGCATCCCCTTATGACCCAATGGGGTAGCTAAATCTATCTACCATCTTCATCAAGCATGCTTTTGAGCATGCCACTTGCGCAAGCAATCTTTCGAGAGACGACAAAAGTATAGCCGTCGGCTGATTCAAGGAGGACGTAATCGTCTTCTGGGAGCTGCGTTTGAGGTTTCTTGCCAGCGGACATGATGCGATTAAATGGCCGGGAGCGGGTGTCGAGGGGGGCACTGGATGGGGAGGCTATGGGCTGAAAGCCAGTGTCGAGCTGAATAAGACAACATTAAAAGAGTATACACGCAGAACATTGTCCTCCTTGCCACGCTCCGGTCGGCGATCGCCGCTGGGTGTTATTATTGACAGCATCATCGTTCGTTCGTCGACGACATACGGCGTTAGGATGATTATTACCATTGCTACTATTATCCCCAGCACCACGCAAGGCGCATAATGATACGCAGGCAGAGGCCCACATTCACAACGTCAGAGCTTGAACTGCAGCTCCAGCAGGTACGTGTCCTCCTGCTCCCAGTCAACTCACACCCCAAAGATCAACCTCGATCCCACATCATCCACAACAGAAAATCTCGAAGCCCTGGCTCCTCTTATCAAGTCAATACAAGATACAGACTCGGAGCAATTGTACCTCAGAAGCCTGGACGATTTTGTGGAAGAGAAAGAAAGAGAGATTGAGGAAATATGTCAAGAGAACTATGAGGTCTGTCGCGTGAACAGTGCATTCGCCAAGTGCTGATGATTGGCAATCAACTCCAGGACTTTGTCTCTTCTGTGTCTACCCTCCTCACAATCCGTCAAGGTACTGGGCATCTGAGACGGCGAATTGGTGAGCTTGATGGCCAAATGGGCGATGTAGGAAGGGCGTTGGGCGAAAAGGTAGGTCGTCGCGCTGTTGGAATCTACTGACATATTGTTCAAACAGAAACGCGCTCTATTGGAACAAAAGAAGGTAGCGAGAAATATGGACGATGCGATTGAAACTCTTCAGACATGCCTACGTCTCTTGGACCTTGTTCACCGTATCGACGAAATGGTTCGAGAGGGCAAGTATTGGGGGGCGTTACGGGTACGTTTTGTCTGGCTTTTGATAAATACATACTCACCAGCATACTAGTCACTTGAAGATCTACTTCGTCTTCCTCCCCCGTCCATCTCACAGACTCCCTTTTATGCTCACATTCTTTCCTCGCTTCCTTCCCTCCGCCTTTCTATTAAAGATGCTGTCACAGCCTCGACAAAAACGTGGCTGTTCGATGTGCGTGAAAGTAGTGCAAAAGTGGGCAAACTTGCATTGGAGCAAATGGCACTGAGGACGAGGAAGTGGAGAATGAAGCGAGAAAGGGAAGGTGGGGTTCGACTGGCTCGGGTTGGGGGGCCGTTGGAACTGGTGCATAACGAACGAGTCGAATGTAAGTGTATGCCGATGTGCGCTTTGGCTAACTGTTCTAGTCGATGCGCTGGATAACGATGAGATCAAAGTGGATTTCAAACCCCTTTATCATTGTATACACATCTACGAAGCCCTGGGCCAGAAGCCTGAGCTGCAACGTAGCTATCAAGATGATCGAAAGGTATAATTCGTTACAAGAACATTCGTGTCCGCAGCTTACACCCACTCATTCAGGCACAAGCGACTCTCATTCTGACTTCCCGATTATCCACGACCCCTTCAACTCTTGTCAACACCCTTCCTCTTTTGATGCAGGAGCTAGTGGGCTTTTTTATCATAGAAGCCCATGTGCTCGACACGATGCCTGATTTCCGTACTCAGAGAGATGTGGATGAGCTCTGGGATGAAATGTGCAGGAGGATCGTGGAAGTTATGGGTCAGGGGTTGAAGGGATGCAGCGAGCCTGGAGTGTTCTTAAGTAGTAAGACTGAAGTGTTGCTATTCGTGCAAACTCTAGAGGTGAGTTCATCTGCGTGAATGGGCTGAAATAAAGCTTATATTTGATAGATATACGGGTACAATATCACAGAGCTAAACGGCTTACTCATAACCCTCTTTGAACGGTACTCTGAGCTGCTGTTGCGCAAATTCAGCGCGGACTTTGACCAGGTCAGTCGCATTGCAAGTTTCGTCTGTCTCATCTGACTGTTGGTGGGCACAGATTGTCTCGGACGACGACAATCAACCGATGATGGTTAATGACCACGAAGAGTTTGAACAAGTTGCAGGAGTCTGCTGGCTTGCAAAGGGAGAAGCCGAGTCTCTAGTGGTGTAAGTCTTTCAGAGCGCTTTTATTCTTGCCCTTGCGCTGATTTCATGGGTCAGGCAAGGATTCCCTCAACCGATGCCCTTCTCCCAAACGTATCCCATGTGCTGTATCAACATTCGAAACTTTGTGGATCAGTTCTACCAGTTTACAGATGGAGTGGCTCAACAGCATCTCGACATTGACGAAGTTTTGCGAAGGGTTGGTTCCTTTCTATGGTACGCATGACAATTTCTAACCACAATACAGTCTTTGGATGGTTTATTATCCGATCATGTCAGCAAACAAATCGCAAAGAAACTACAGACTATGCTCAACTTGTCGCAAATTGCGCAAGTAGTCATCAATTTAGAACATTTTACCACTGCTTGCGATGAACTTGAAAGCGTACTGATGAATCTTCGGTGAGTCACGTTTTTCCAAAGTAATCAAGTTGTGAGTCTGATAGTAGTATCAGCGCGTCACAGCGTGGAGGGCCGATCAAGCTTGCATCTGGTGCTTCATTCAATTCCACCTTATCAGTAGCACAATCGCGTATCGACAGTATCATCAACTCTAAACTCGAATCCTTCTTTGAGCTTGCAGAGTACAATTGGATGCCTGTCCGCCCTCAATCGACGGTGGAAGAGCCAAGCACTTATGTGTTTGAAATGATCACTTTCTTAACGGCATATGTGGATTCGGTGTTAATCGGGCTCAAGGAAGAATTCAAGACAGGAGCGTATCGAAATGCCTTGACGAGGATCAATCGGTGGTTGATGGTATGTTTTCATGCCGGGAGACAGTGGACATGTCGAGCTAACAGAAGATAGGATACATTAACGGGCCAAGAGATTGTCAAATTGAACGAAAGCGCATTGGCGAGTGTACTGGCCGACGTGTCGTTCATCGAGACTGAGATCAAACGACTGGGTAAAGCCGAGCTTGATCACGTCTTTGACGAAGTAAAACATGTGTGTCATTTTTATATGCCTCTGTAGCTTAATCCTTTTCCCAAAGACTGATTCAATTTCATTCAGACCATTAACATCATCCTTTCCGATGCCGTTCAGGCGTATATGGAACCTTCAATTCGTTCCATGTCCTATCCCTCTGTCAAACCTCTCAGCCTGGCTATGATCCTGGCCAAACTGAGCAAGGCTGCCTCGTCCCAGGGAGGTCAAGCAAACATGTTCAAGGCGGCAAGGAGAAGGGGAGAAGCAGACGAAGTGGCTAGATTGGCGGGCAAGTAATAAGGGGATGGGGGCAGGGATGTTGTATAGTTTATATATGTTCATGACGCGATCTTGATGATGTATCGATTGTAATAGAGATCGTCTTTCATCCTTGCGGACCTTGACTAACTCGATCAAGTAGGATCAGAACCTTTAGCTTGATCAGAAACAGTCAAGAGCAAAGAGGTGTGTGTCAATAGGGGATACAATATGACGTCATTGGGTACTCACCGTCGTAAGAAGTTTCGTTCGGATCAGCAGATGCCAATCAGTCGGAACATCAATCGTCGAGATGGTTCCTTGCAGATGTTGAAAGTTGGATGCTCCGTTATATCGATATACTTTTAGGAGAACAACAAAACAACAAAGACTAGAAGGCCCCTTCCTTAAAATCTACTCAAAAACCGGCATCCCACAGCCTCGCCACACTCCCTCCCCAACCCCCCCCCCCCCGCACCATGATCACAAGAAGACTCGCTTCCACTGTTTCTGTTCCTCCCGGGAACAAGTCTCCTCGCAAGATTGTACTAGTAGGAGCCGGTTTTCTCGGTAAATCCTCTTCCTCTTATACTCCTTATACTCAATATAAAAAAAAAAAGAGAAGACTCCAAGAAAAAAGGAAAAAGGAAAAAGGAAAAAGGAAAAAGGCAAAAAAGGAAGGAAGGCTAACATGGGTCCATAGGATCGTATGTCGCCAAAGCCTTGATTGCCGATCCCCGTAACCGAATCCAGATTGTATCTCGTCACCCACAATCTCGTACGTCCCCCAAACCCCTCACCATGCTTTATTTGTCTTTTTTAACCACTGAATTCTTTTTCCTACCTAGTCCATTCCAAACTGTCTACTTTGGGAGCCCAGATCCTCCCGCCCGCCTCGGTAGACATCACCTCTTCTTCCTCGGTCCAAGAACTGCGTAAGGCTTTTGAAGGAGCTTCTGCCGTCGTCTCTTTGGCGGGCTTGTTGGTGGGGAGCGACAAGCAGATGAAGGCGCTGCAGGAAGATGGGGCGAGGAGGGTAGGAGAAGCTGCTAGTGAAGAAGGTGTAGGGAGGGTGGTTGACATTAGTGCCATTGGGGCTAACCCGCAAGGTGTAACTGCCTAGTGAGTCGGGGGCTTGAGGCTGAAGCTGAAGCTGATATTTTTGCTGACGATCACGATTGAACGCGTTAATGTAGTTGGAGGACCAAAGCGAAAGGAGAAGATGCTATACGTGAATATCATCCCACTGCAACAGTCATTCGTCCTTCACTCCTCTTCGGACCCGGTGACTCTTTCTTCTCGGTTAGTACTGTTTTTTTTTCTTTCGGTCGGCGGTGGTGAATGATATCAACCCGACTTACGCAATGTTGTTTTCATTTATATAAGCGCTTTGCAACTTTGGCAAAGTACCTTCCTTTCCTCCCAGTGTTTGGAGGCGGCATCACTCGGTTCCAGTAAGTGAAAAAAAAAAAAAAAAAAAAGTTACTAAGTGTCCCCCTCCCCGGTTGCTGATAACTATTACTAGACCGGTGTATGTAGGGGACGTTGCACGAGCAGTCGAGATATGTTGTCGCGACGATCCGATTGTCGTCAGTCAAGTCGCTGGACGTATCATTGAAGCTGGAGGACCGGACATCTTCACTTACCGCGAGATGATGGAGCTCGTGCTTCGCTATACCAACCTTGAAGGCCGTCGGGCTATCGTTTCTTTACCTTATTGGCTGGGGAGCGTGCAAGGATTTTTTCTCGAAAAGTTGCCTGAAACAATGTTCACCGTCACGCGAGATCAAGTGAAGCAGTTACGAAATGATAACATTGTATCGCCCCATCCGCCCATGTTTGCTCAGAATTTTGAGGATTTATTGAAAGCATTCCCGAGTTCGGCACCGAGCAGTGCTCCTCCTGGGGATGCGGGGTTGAAAAGTGTATATGACATTTTGCCTACGTATCTGGGGGTCGGGAAGAGGGAGGAGGGTAAGAGGACGCATGGTCGGAAGAGTGCGAGTTTGGACGAGGTGAAGAGTATGGGGAAGCGATAATGCTAGGGATCAAGGCCGAAAAAGGAAAGAAAACTGTGTTGTATAGTATGGCACACGCAATGCATTCATGAGTATGTAGTGATTTTTCACATGATTTTTCAGGGGGAGAAGTGGCGTTGTGGTGGTTGCCAGAGAGCTTTGCATGGTAGAGCTGGTCCATGGTACGTGTCTGTGAGTACGGTGTATGATGTGAGTATGGGTATGGAAGTGGATGGATGATAATGCTTGGGGAGTGTAGAAGCGGTGATGAAGGGGCCGCTGCCCACACAGATACAGCTGCCAACACAGATACAGCTTCCAACACAGATACAGCTGCCAACACAGATACAGCTGGACACAGCATACATGCGTCTACGCGGCGGGAACACTTTGGGTCTGCGGGGCGAGCATGGTCTTGGGCAAGACACTGCCGACGATGCCTGCGAGGGCCATGCTGCGGGGTGTGAGCTGGGAGATGGCAGAGAAAAAAAGGACGCACCCGAGGACGAGGAGGGGGGAGGTGGCGTCCTTGGCCTGGCGGAGGGGCTGCTGGTTGACGAAGCCGAAGACGGCGAGGGCGAATGCGCCCCACACGATGCTGGCTGTCAGCGTGGCCGGCGGGGGGGGGGGACGTACATGGGCTGCTTGATGAACATGCCGGCGGCGGCCGAGGTCATCGCGGTCTGGCTGTACCAGTCGTTGTACTCGGCCCACTCGGGGGAGAGGGGGAGGTGGTACGGGAACAGCTGCTCGCTCTTCGCGGGGGACTTGTCCAGCACGGGCGCGGTCATCGTCGATGTGTATGTGGAGAAGACGAACAGCGAATTATTAACACCGACTCCGCGCGCAAATACCCATTAAATTTCCCCGTCTAGTAGTACATTCCACATCTANNNNTTAACACCGACTCGCGCGCAAATACCCTTAAATTTCCCCCCTTTAGGGTACATTCCACATCTACACTCGTTTCTACAAAACCTTCATGTCCGCCCCCGCCCGCCCCCAGATCAAGGTCGGCATCCTCGGCGCAACCGGCACAGTCGGCCAGCGGTAAGCACCCTCCCACCCCCCCCCCCGTCTCGGTCCCCCCGCTCACCCGCCACCAGCTTCATCGAGCTCCTCGCCGCCCACCCCTACTTTTCCATCCACGCCCTCGGCGCCTCCTCCAGATCCGCAGGACAGCAGTACGCCAAGATCGTCCGATGGAAGCTCGCCACCCCCATCCCAGACAGCGTGCGCCACATGGTCGTCCAGGAGTGCAAGCCCGATGCCCCAGGCTTTGCCGAATGTGGTGTCGTGTTCAGCGGCCTCGACGCCGACGTAGCGGGTGATATCGGTCAGTCTCTCTGCTCTCTGGACCGGACCCCTGCCCGCCAACACTAACAGTCCCGCAGAAAAGGCATTCCGAGCGGCCGATCTCGTCGTCTACTCCAATGCCAAAAACTACCGCAGAGACCCCCTCTGCCCGCTCATCGTCCCCCTCGTCAACCCTTCCCACCTCTCCATCATCCCCCACCAGCGGGAACAGCTCGGCCTCAAAAAGGGCTACATCGTCACCAACGCCAACTGCTCCACCACCGGCATCGTCGTCCCCCTCGCCGCCCTCGAAAAGGCCTTTGGGCCCCTCGAGACCGTCATGGTCACCACCCTCCAGGCCATCTCTGGTGCAGGTTACCCCGGTGTAAGCAGCTTGGATGTCATGGACAACGTCGTCCCCCTCATCAGTGGCGAAGAAGATAAAATCGAATGGGAGACCAACAAGATCCTCGGCGGCGTCACACCCGACAACAAGGCGTTTGACCTCCACGCGCCCAAGCAGATCAACGTCTCTGCCACATGCACCCGTGTCCCCGTCATCGACGGCCACACCGGATGCGTCTCTGTCAAGTTTGCCAGATCCCCCGCGCCCTCCGTCGCAGAGGTCGAAAAGGCTTTCAGAGAGTACACTTGCGAGGCGCAAGAACTTGGTGTGCCCTCCGCCCCAGGCCAGGCTATCGTCGTGCACGATGCCCCAGACAGGCCTCAGCCCAGACTTGATAAAAACCTCTACAACGGCGCTTGTGTGAGCGTCGGTAGGATCAGAGAGTGTCCCGTCTTTGACGTCAAGTTTGTCTGCTTGATCGATAATGTCAGATTGGGTGCCGCCACTTCTTCAGTCATCAACGCCGAGATTGCCGTCGAGAAGGGTTTGATCCAGTAAAAAGCGATTATTACCAACCCTCCCCCCCCAAAAAAAAAATGAGCATAGGGTATATGCATTGCATTTCTTACGTTTGCAGCTGAATCCTCTATAAAACATGGTCTAACCCTTTTTGAAAAATAAAAAAAGCAAAAAAGAAATGTAAAACCCAGCCAACGATTTGATAAAAAACTTTTTCATCTAAAAACACTAAAATTCTCAAATCAGTCTCAAAACGCCGTAATGCTATATTAATCACACACGTGCAGGACTCACCCTCAGCCCTTTCTTCGCGACCTTTTTATCGACCGCTCTTTCCAACTGCATTTTCAGGCTAGCCACCTGGGCTTGCGCGGCTTGCAATGAATCCCGTTGAGATCGCTGGTCTTGACTGATTTCGCTCATTTGCTCACGCCTCGCCTCCAGTTCCGCCGTATGCTCTCTACATGCTGCTGCACTGCGTTTCGTCTCTTGCCGCGCTTCATCAAGGTGAGCACGAAGGTTGTTCGCTAATGAAATAAATAACTTTGTCGTCCATTTTTTTAATTAATTACTTACCCATCTTTTGAGTCGCTCGAAGGTCAAGAGCTAGATTATTTACCTTGACTTTTTCTTCTTGAAGCTTGGCCTCCTACAGCATCATACGTTAGCGACTTGATCTTCATGAGCGGCCGCCAACTCTTTTTCCCAAATTTACAATCTCTTTAACCATTTCCTTTTCTCTCTCCATCTCCCTCTTCAACCCATCCCTCTCAGCCACAGCGGCATATAAAACCTGTGCTCCCGCTTCATTCAACATTATCTCAGAATGCCCATGCCCCGTCGATGACTCGCTTTGCCTCTTGGCTTCTTGTTCCGACAACACGGTTAGCTTGATACTATTCCCCCGACCAACATCAGCCTGAAGCGCATTGTTGACAGAACAGCCTTGCGGGACTGGCGGTAAAGGAACAGTCGGTGGCGGCCCCTGAGGCGGGCATACGACCATCATCTTGCGACTACCACCAGTAGACTTTTGCTCCAACTCGCTGTTCCTCCTCGTCAGCTCGGCGCAAGTCGCCATCCACTCGGCATTTGCATGTTCAAGCTCAACCTTGATATTCTCCAGCCGTACATTGTTTTCTCGAAGCTCGGATTTCTGTTTCGCGTCGTTATCACGTTCAACGGCGCGTTCATCTTGAATGCGCGAAAGCTCAAACAGCGCTTGGTCCGCTTTCATCTTGAGCTGTCGTCGTTGCTCTTCATTCTCAGAAAGCGATGATTCCATTTCTCGCGAGACAACATCTTGCTCCGCCTGTAGCGTTTCCAAAGCATGGGTATGGGCCGTTTGGAGGGATATGACGACTTGGCTGTGCATCGTCTTGAGAGACTCGAGCTCGTCATGGTGCGCAATGTCTTTTGATTCCAAAGCCTGCCGCCATTTCGTCAACGACGAGTCATGCTCACGCTCAAGGCTTTCAATTCTCGCCCTCAGACTGTTGATAGTGACCTGATTACCCTCAATCTCTCTCCGACATGTTTCTAACCCTTTTGCAAACTCCAACTGTAACATATCAATGGTTTGAGAATGATCAGTAATCAAGGCTTCACGTTCTGCCGCATGTTCATCGCGCAAACGGTCAAGAGTAAAAGTGTCAGAGGCGAGTGACTTGCTGTGAGGAGAAGATGCGGGAGGCGGGATAGGACACGATTGCTTTGTGTTCTCGATAACTAAAGTGTCACGATCTTCCAAAAGGCTCCCAATATCAACCGCGTAAGGGTCCTATAGATGTAGGATTAGCGAAACAAGTTGATCATGATGGGGCCGTTTTTTTTTTTACGCACGCCCTCCATTACTCCCTCCTTTAGCTTCTTGATCGTCTTTTGCAGATCAGCTATCTGAATGAATTGCTGCTCAATGATTCTTCTCTGCGACGCTTCCTTCTCCGCCATATCTCTATTGTGAAAAGTCAACGCGGGCGTAATAATTGGTTGGAAATATATAAACTCACTTCATCAACTTTTCAATTCTAAACTGCTGTACGACTTTTGCGTCGCCATTTTCGGATTGATTTGTCGAATCCTCCAACTCTTTAAACCTTTCCACATTTCTAGGCGACACTCCCACTGATGATGATCCATAATCCTGACCTTTCAACCTTCCGTTGCGTCCACCATTTTCTTCTGATATATGCACCACATCAACTGACATTGCCGGTATAAAAAGAGCCTGCGGGCTCGGTGGTAAGGGGATATCCCTGGAATATACCTGTATGCTCGATGTCACTGGTGTTTGTGGCATGCCTGCCTCCACATTTATTTTTGCGCTGATTTTACGGGAGAGGATATCATGCGCGACTGCAGTTTCCAACTGTTTCTCCAGTTGTAGGATATAGGCTTCTCTATCTCTTAGTTCTTTGTCTCGCTCATCAATGACCTATGGGTGAAGGGTTAGCTGCGAACTTGCATACAGCAGTGTCCACACTCACACGATGTACGAATCTTAGTTCTGTTTCCAGAGATTGAGATGATCGTGAAGACGGCCTGACTTGCGCCGTCGGTGACAACAAGAGAGACTTAGTAACTGGCTGACTCCACATGGCGCGCGGCGATGTAGCCGACGATTGCGCAGAGGATAGCTCCCGTGAGAGCGATTGCGGCCTGTAATGCAACGGTCAGTCTCATATTCCTTAGAAAATATTGCAACCCACCTGTTCCTTTTGGAAACTGAATATCCCCTCCCTCCTCGAAAACCCTGCTTCACAGAGATATTGGACCTGTTCAATAAAGGTAAAGAAGTTCTTCTCATTGGGGTTTGTTTCTTCTCCGAGTCCAAGCATGGGTTGGAATCGGCAGAAGAAGCAGCTATGCCCTTCCTACCTGCTCCGTCCTCATCTTGGTTATCTGTTTGCGACAATTCTTCTGTCAGCGACTGAGCTACCTCGACCATGTCATCCCTCATGTCTTGAACAAGGCTAGCCTCTGAGAGCTTGGCTGTGAGATCAGCAATGCGAGTTTCAGAGTCTGAGTATTTTGCCCATAGTTCTTTCAACTCTTTTCTTAGTTGTTCAAGTTGGCTGCTTTCCTGATCCACGTGGTTGCGAGGCATCTCCTTATCTGGCGACGTTTTAGGATCATCAATGCCTACAGCTAAAGCCAACGCATCAGCTCGCTCGCATGGCGGGGTCGTGACAGGTCCGGTATTGAAACCTGATGAAATTTCCGACATTGCGAATTTCGAGTCCAGCTCATTTTGGATGGAGTGTTCAGTCTCATCGGTCTCGGACAGTTCCTTTTTCTTCTGTTCAAAATGGGATTGGGCTTTTGCTTTCAGCCGATCTTCAAGCTCCGTGATTTTGCTATTCTTCTGAGCTAACTCCTCCAATAAACGCTTGTTGTGATCTGCAGCTTCAAGATGGGCGATGTGAGCCTCTAAGTCACGAAAAGCCTTCTCATGAATGGCCGCATCCCTCTCATATTTCTCTACCTGAGTTGCAAGATTTTCGCGCAAAGTCTCAGAGGTCGCCAACCGTGCTTCAAGCTCTAAAACGTTTTTCGCAGAAGATGCGCCACTTTCTCGAAGTTTGGCAATTTCCTTTTTTAGCTCTGAGACAACTAGGATGTGTGTATCCTCCTTGTCGGCATACGTTTTGAGCTTTGTTTCAAGGTCTTGGATATAAGCTTCACCCGAAGCGTTCCTGTCCGCAAGTTTCACCATCCTCACTCGAAGTTCAGCAAGGTATGTCTCGCTTTGCAGTTGCCGTTCCTGGGCATCTTGCAGATGTCGGTTCTGCTCTTCAGACATCTCGCTCATAAGAGTCTTTTTTCAAGCACTTAGCTGCATTCTCTTCGGATTGACTAGCCAACTCACAATTTCCTCCCGGAGTTCATCCAGCTGTAGATTCAGAGCAGAAACGACCTTCTCGTATCTAACATGGTCAGATCAAAAGACAGCAATCGTGGTGAATTGTACAGACTCACTCCAAAATGACAGGTTCGACCGTTTCATTAAATTTGGTGAGAGCATCCCCATCGCCAGGGCCACGGCTCTTCAGCTCGCTTGAAAGGCGCATGTTCTCACTGCATTTTGCCAGATAACGGTCGTAGAGCTGCATATCGGGTTAGCAAATGCCTTCTATACTGCTTAATATCGTACTTCGGTATGCTCTTTCTGTAGCTCAGCCAGCCTCCGGGTCAACTTTTCGCTTTGTTTTAAATCGTTCTCTGACATTCTACTCTCCTTCCCTTCTGCTTCCAACGCTATCACTTGCTTTCTTAACTTGAGAACGGCGTTTTGGAGATACTCTAAGTCATCCCACCCAGCTTCAACCTGGTTCACCTTGGCCGAATTACGAATATTCCGAGCACGAGAGGCATACTTGATAGTGTTGAGGGTCTCGCCAATATTGGCCTCAATGGGAGAGATACAAGCGATCATGGTGGTGAGGGCATTCCCACCAATAGAGTCTTGAAGCATACGTGTGAGTTTTGAGTCCCGGTAAGGAATATGCCCACGTGATTTAACGGGATCAGATAACGTTGAAATAACGTTACCAAGTGCCAAAAGACCACTGTTGATTGAAATGCCTTCCTTCATACGGTCACCCTGAGCGGCCGTCCGTTTGAGACGTTCTGAACCAGCTAGATCTACCATATTGAATTTGCTTGTTATAACCACAAATTCCTCGGGGGAGGCTGACGGATTGATGGCAGATTGAGGTCGGGAGGGAGTCATACGGCTGAAGCTGCTAGGCGGACCACCTCGAGAGTTAGAAGGAGTGGGGGAGCGGGGGCCCGATCCAGGAAAGCCGATCATAGATGAAGGGCGACGAAGTTGTCTGGTAGGTGTCTCGCTGCCTGAAACAGATAAGGCAGACAAGGCATTAATGGGCCTCTTCTGAACCAACGTTATTGAGAAGATAGCATGGCTTCTAGAGCTCGTGGCATTCATGGTCGTTTCTCCTGTTTTCCTCCTAGTAGACCCTTCTTGGAGCAGCTTCATCACATCGGATAGTGATTTGACCTTGACTTCTCGCACGCCTGACCAGACTATTCTGCCGTCTCGCTCCTCTCGGATGGAAATAGATATGCCTGCACCAGATAGAAGATCTATGATCTCTTCGTTATACAGCTCGAGAAAACTCAGCCGCGCTTCCCATGAGGCGCCTGGCCCTGATTTTTGTCTGTTATCTTCTGCTCGTTCAAAAATGCTTTGCACGGTTCGAGGGATAAGTCCAGTGCGTGGAGTAAATTCAGTACCAGAATAGTCAATGTTGTCACCAGTTGTTCCCATAGAATATGACTTGCCAGAGCTGGTCTGACCATAGCTGTCCAATGATAAAAGGAGTATTAGAGCTGTTTCAGGACAATTCTGATTTTCACTCACGCTAGAAAGGTGACGTTGTGACCCTTCATAAACTCGTCTACGCTTTCTCCGGCCG
This sequence comes from Cryptococcus neoformans H99, assembly GCF_000149245.1. Lineage (NCBI taxonomy): Eukaryota > Fungi > Basidiomycota > Tremellomycetes > Tremellales > Cryptococcaceae > Cryptococcus > Cryptococcus neoformans. The sequence continues at coordinate 674,852 of NC_026745.1, forward strand.
TACATTGGTAAAGATCCGTTTGTTGAGCACTCTCTCCCAGAACATAATCGAAGCTGAACGAAGAATACTTCTTGCCACCAGTACTCATGCTAGTCCCCTGGCCAGTGAGAGCAGCTGGGTCGACATCTACCCGGATATCAGATTTTGAAGTGGGGTGAACGAGGACGGATCGAAACCGAGGAGGAATGAAGGGGTCATCTGGGTTAGACGGTCGGATACGTAACACTGTACGCAGTACACACATCGTATCAGTTGTTCGAATGTCTATCTTGTCAATTCACGCACCGACTTTGACGTTCCTATTTTCAGGAGTATTTGGAGTTTCTTTAGCACCTGCGGCAATACTTGACGCATCGCTACTGAGTCTAGCTCTAGGATGGCTAAACGAGTTTTGACCGGATGAAGAATTCGGTCTGGTAATGCCGGATGGAGATAGAGGACTGGGAGGTGCAAAGGACTGGCGACGTGATAAGGACATGATGGGGATGGGACGTTATGGATTATGGCGGATGCTGGATGAATGGTGACAGTGGGAAATATGGCACTGCTGTGAGTCAGCGTGGGGATGGCAAGGTAAAGGATGGGCCAGGAAGGAGGAAGGAAGAAGAGGCGGATGATGTGGTCGCACACTGCAGATCTGAGTAATCCGGCGGGCGGGCAGTCCGAAACCAACGCACAGACCGTTCCACACCCCATCCTCCACCCTCCATAATCCAGATATTACACGCACTTACCACTGCTCTTCTTCCTGCTCAAAGCCGCAATAGCAGGCAACAAATATTAAAGTCGCTACTGGTTTGTACCGTTCGCAGCCAGCTGGTAAAGATTCTCAACCGGCTGAACTCTTGGAATGCTCGAGTGCCGATGACTTTTTGGATGGCTAGGCAAGTGCCACGCAGATTCGTATTTGAGATTTCTGTATTCAAAGGCCCCGATGGCGTATCTGCCGACTGGGTTGTCGAAATGATGGGTTTTGGTCGAAACAGCAAAGGTCTCCCCTAGCCTTTGGACCAGGGGAAATGATGATTATCTGCTCATTGCGCACAGCCGTGCTCAGAGTTCGCGATGTCACTTTATGAGAGAATGAGTCAGTCGAGTGGCAGAGAAAGACGTGCGGAAAGGAGAATAAAGCCCAAGTAGCAACCAGTGCACTCATTTGGACAACTATTATCGTACTAATAACGAATCCGTCTAACTTCATCGTTCAGGCACGACAGTCGGTCGACAAAAAAGGGCAAAAAAGGCTTAAAATTATGAGTTCATAATCTCTTTACTTTTATTTTTGGCGACGCGTCCCTTCTCATGCCATTCGCCAATTAACGACTCTCATTACCACCCGTAATCTAATCAAGAACAATGTTCGCATCTCAAGCTTGTAGCGCGTGGAACGGATGCAGCGATTTCATTTTACATCACATTGGTTGCTCGCAGTATGGCAGACGACAAGACGACTTTTTTACGTTGCTTTGTGCGCATGATACGAAATAATGACACGTCCGCCAAATAACTATTGTTACTATTTCAACATGCGTATTCCGCCACTCATATCCATCCTTTTGGATTGATCGTCCTCGTTCTGTCGCCTACCCCGCACCGCACCGCAATTTCACCCCCTTCCTTGAATGTCAAACGCAGCCAAAGTTCTCGTAAATCATTGCCCGCCAGCCCCTCCGGATTACCATATACTTGGCCGCCATTTGCGGTTTCAGCGCTGCTATGAAGAACATGCAAGTCCTGATCGATTCCATCACCTCGGTCCATAGTATTAGCCTTGGGATGCGTAGATCTAAGTGAGAGCCTTTCCAAAGCATGAAGCTGTGGTTTTTTGGGAGGAAAGGGTGCGCGCAAACATCAGATGAACTGCTTTACATGTCTTCAGAACACTCACAAATGTAGCTTCTTTCTCATGCCATTCTTTTTCGATCTCACCGACTTTCTCCACCCCGTCTTCCCACCCGATTACACCTCTCTCCACTTCTTTCACTGTTTTCCCCAGGTCCAAAACTAATCCAAACAACACCATAAGGATTTTGAAGGTTACTTGTTGACCCGATTGAGGCCCCAGTAAACAGGCGCGGCAGATCTTGTCCAGAACCATGTTGTGATAAAGAACAATGGAGTGTATGGATTGGAGCCGACGTATACCTGATGGAGCAATTTCGTCGACCTCCTCATCATGGAGAGTACTCTCCAGCCATGCTTCATCCGATTCCTCCTCAGATGCCCCTGGTCGATTATGCGCCTTTCCTGTACAATCCTTCCGCAACCTCTCTAGCCTTCTTCTCATTGCATCCCAATTGCTTCCTATTGCGATATCCAACACGTATCTTCCGAATACGTTGACAAAATGGGTCATCCTGAATCGAAGTATCTGCAAACGCTTTTGAGCAATTGACCCTTTGGGGAAGAGCGAGCGCGTAGATCTCTCTCGTAGTCGAGGCAATCTGGAGGATGGTCTCAAGTCTACACCAACCTTGTGAGGCTCGTCAGAAAGTTCGAATTGATGTATCATGTCCCAGTACATTGTGCGGAGAACTAAGTCAACCCGCGAGAGCCGCAGAATAAGATTGTGGATGGTTTGATACTTTTCCATGAGTTGATGGGGTAAAATGTCTCTAATGGCTACCGAAGGTGAGTATGAAAGATATAAGAAATCGAGTGCTCTGTATGATTATGATGTCAGTAAATCTTATTTCTCTGAGTTGCGTTGATCTTTCTATGGGGACGTACTCAATTGCTAAAGCAGTCAATCGTTAGCAGTTGGCAAGAGCATCCAAAGCGATCCGCAGAAACTCAATTTACCTTGTGGATTTAGCCATCTTGCCCTTTTTCCGCTGTGCTCTTCTTCCGGTAATTCTCGTACGGCAAATGAGACGCGGTCTCCTACATCTTCCCATACTGACCCCGTCGGTTTTTTCTTATCGTTATCTTCATAGTTCAGAAGAGTTGTTCTTAAGGCGTACGCAAGCTCTGCACCTCCCGGAGGCCACCGACTTCTTTCGCTTAATCCAATGCCTAGTCCTATTCCCCAGTCATCGTCCCGGTCCTGCCTGTCATCATCTTCACCGAGACCTAAACGAGCCCTGATCCGAGCTCTTTTACCGAGCCCGACAGCTTCCCCTGCACCTGCGCTGTCTTTGCCAAACAAAGCGCTGCTGACGCGCTCCATAAAACCTGCGTCTCCTGCTAGCCAGAAAGCTCTCAGCACATCCAAATGGTCGAGGAATCGTAAGTCATGGAGGTACAGAGAGACTAAGGAGGTAGATATAAGGGTCGCATGGGTAAGCAAGGGATCAAGGATCTGATTGGAGATGAAGATTGACAGCGTAGGACAAGAAGGGGGAAGTAGCGGGTAATTAGGAGAAGAATGCCGAGATATAAAACTGTGAAGGTGTGTGAGTGGAGTTGGGCCCCAAATTGGGAATTCAGAATGAGAATGATGTGGATGAGATACTGATAATTGAGAGCCAGGTGGCTGATTAAATAAAGACCATAAGCCGCCAATGTCAGACTCAGGCCTTGGATATAAAGCGTCCTCCTCATGCCGAGATTGGTTGAGCTTGTTGAACTCCATGTAATCCTCCTTATCTTCTTCTCCTTGAGTGTGTATTTGCGTTAGTCTATTCGATGAAGATTGGGACAATTGATGTCGATGCCAATGATCAACTTGCTTTTGAATATGACGGACGTAATTTTCTAACTCGCTAGAGGCCCGCATAAGTTGGTTAAAGTCATTAAACGGTGAATCAATTTCTCATACCTTTTTTCAGAGTCTCCCCAGGTCCATCTAATGTCAATTGCCTGCTCGATGTTGCACAAAGGATGAAGCCCATGTGTTGCTACTTTTAATGTCCTCAGACTTTTGCCTGCCTCGTATAAAATCCTGCGGGCTTCCTTGGGAACAAATCCGGGCATCCTCCCGGCCGAAAACTCATACTTCCAAGCATCACCGGCTAATTTCCTTGAGATTCCTAAATCAGTCCACGGTTGAGAGCCTGGGCTTTGATCTTCTTCATCGATCCCCGGAAAACCTAACCATGATTGAAGAAGGCTCAGAAACGGAGCGGAAGCTTGACTTAGAAGGTAAGCTACGGCGATTGCAGAAGGGTGATGTTGGCTCGCAGAAGTTGACAAAATGGCCATGAATTGACCATATAAGTGCGTGAGTAATGTGGAAGCACGCGATGGGAGGGCATGGGCCTCGGAAGAGCTTGTCGGCTATGCAATCAAAAAGATGAATACGCTGTCTGATGCCAAATGCGGAAAACCACTCACCCAACGCACAACATCACATAGGGTTTCAGCTAGCTGCCTCACATGGCGAGTCGCCAACATCCAACTATTCCATCTTGATGACCCTTGCTCATGACATTCAGTCGCGGCACACGTGAGATGATCCTTGATATACGTGAGATAAGTTCCTAAAGCGTGGAAAAGCGCATGATGCGTTGAAGTGAGAGGACTGGATGAATCAGTCACCATGCGTAACCGACGCAGCTGGACCTACAGATTACTTTGGCTGTCGATGATGAGTTCTAGTCTCCTCACAGCGGTTCCAATGGTCAAAAAGTTTGTTCTGAACCTAAAGAGATAGAAGCACAGTTTCCGTAAGTCGGCTCGAGCGCAACCATCCCTCACTCACCCAAAAAGCGTCTCCCTCTCTAGACCCAATACTCGCTCGCTTCTTTCATCCCATACAAAAGCTGAGCGTTTCTTGTCCCATATCAATTCGCCGGTCGTGACTGTGCCTAAAGTGGATCTCAAGAGGAGCTCTAGTAGATTCTTTGATTCAAAGATGGCGGCTTGCGAGAGAGTTACTGGATTATTCAACAAACTGGAAGACTCAAGACTATATTTTCGTTAGTATAATCCCATTCGCTTGTTATCTCGATTTCTATCTTACGATGAGATCACGGAATCGAAATCGTATGGTGATCTTTCTGATAGAAACGATGACTTGGATACAGAAGCGATGTTTCCATTATCCAGGTCCCAAGTTCTCAATGGCTACGATATTAGGGTCATTTACACTTTTCGACAGCTGTATATGTAGCTCACGGAAGATTCAGCTAGCTTCATTGCATATTCCGGAGACACTTTTTCCCATAGTGTCTCTTGATCAACAGCATCATCATCGTACTCTAGTTGT